>NC_134360.1:10023869-10148869 GCF_048569485.1 Anomaloglossus baeobatrachus | reverse complement strand
CAAGAGGATATGTGCAACAATGCAAGAGGATATGTGCAGCAATGCAAGAGGAGGATGTGCAGCAATGCAAGAGGAGGATGTGCAGCAATGCAAGAGGAGGATGTGCAGCAGTGCAAGAGGAGGATGTGCAGCAGTGCAAGAGGAGGATGTGCGGCAGTGCAAGAGGAGGATGTGCGGCAGTGCAAGAGGAGGATGTGCAGCAGTGCAAGAGGAGGATGTGCAGCAGTGCAAGAGGAGGATGTGCGGCAGTGCAAGAGGAGGATGTGCGACAGTGCAAGAGGAGGATGTGCGACAGTGCAAGAGGAGGATGTGCGACAGTGCAAGAGGAGGATGTGCGACAGTGCAAGAGGAGGATGTGCGACAGTGCAAGAGGAGGATGTGCGACAGTGCAAGAGGAGGATGTGCGACAGTGCAAGAGGAGGATGTGCGACAGTGCAAGAGGAGGATGTGCGACAGTGCAAGAGGAGGATGTGCGACAGTGCAAGAGGAGGATGTGCGACAATGCAAGAGGAGGATGTGCGACAGTGCAAGAGGAGGATGTGCGACAGTGCAAGAGGATATGTACAAGAGGATATGTGCAGCAGTGCAAGAGCGGGCTGTGCAACAATGTAATTGTTTTTTTTTTTGTTTTTTTTATTCTGAATGGAATTAACTTTATTAAACATGCTGTATACAAATGACATAATCTGCACCAAAAACACAACAAAACAGCAGCAAATCGTCTGCCCCCCCCCCTGCTCTGTGTCAGCCGCTTCTTTCCTGCAGGTCGCCGGATAGATGTGATGGACTCGGCGCCGTCTGGTCGCAGCTGCGTCTCCCGCTCCGGTCTCCTCACCGATCACACGGGTTCACACACAACCGTGATTTCCCAACGTGATAGTATGTGACAGTGACAAAATGGATCTGCGGCTGACGGACACAGACTCATTGCTCTGGCTGTTACCATGGAAACTCCAATACCGATCCCTGCCGCTGCTAACGAGACAGCGGGGGATGGGGGACTCGTCAAAATAACTTCATGTAGCCCACCGGGTGTATTTCTATATTGTGCGCTAATAGCCCAGGAGCTTTGTTCCTTGTGACGTGAACACGTTCTCAGCTCGGGTCTTACGAGGACGGTTTTTTAATAAACCCGCAGCTTCCATGCTTCATCCCGTGTCATATTGTGTTTGTCACAAGACTTCACAATAAAAAAACAACAAAAACTGCATACAATATTATATAGCTCTCCTAGACCTGATAAGACTGGTGTACTTACTGTGAAAATCCATGTCAGGAGGGGTGTATAATTCTGATGATATTATAATGAGCATTTTAGGAGTCCGGCCATAGGGTGAGAGCTGGCCCACCCAAACACATTGCCGGACTGACAGCTGCAGCTTGTACTGAGCAGGCTGAGGTCTCCGCAGGGAAGAGGGGCACTGAAGAGCTGTCAATCAGGAGAAGTGGGCGGAGACTGAGTTTAAATGTTCAAAACTATGTCGAACAGGCTGCATAAATTTATGAAGTAAGTACACCAGGCACATCAGGTCTAAGCTTCTTTGAGTAGTGTATACCCTTCATATTGTAATACCTGGTGACTGATCACAAAGCATTTTTCTAAGATCAGATTTTCACAAATTTGTCCTGAAAGTGTTCCAAATAATTTCCCATGAACTCATTGTGCCCCATTTTGGGAATTGCTCACGGGTCACATAGCTGAAGCCACAGGCAGATGAGCAAGGAGGCCGTAAGGGTCGGGTGGGAGGAGGAATGGCCCGCCCTCGCTCGCTCCTCTCTCTCCGCCCGCCCTCGCTCGCCCCCCCCTCTCTCTGCCTGCCCTCGCTCCCTCCTCTCTCTCTGCCTGCCTTCGCTCGCCCCCCCCTCTCTCTCTGCCTGCCCTCGCCCCCCCTCTCTCTCTGCCTGCCTTCGCTCGCCCCCCCTCTCTCTCTGCCTGCCTTCGCTCGCCCCCCCCCCTCTCTCTGCCTGCCTTCGCTCGCCCCCTCTCTCTCTCTGCCTGCCTTCGCTCGCCCCCTCTCTCTCTCTGCCTGCCTTCGCTCGCCCCCTCTCTCTCTCTGCCTGCCTTCGCTCGCCCCCACTCTCTCTCTGCCTGCCTTCGCTCGCCCCCTCTCTCTCTCTGCCTGCCTTCGCTCGCCCCCCCTCTCTCTGCCTGCCTTCGCTTGCCCCCTCTCTCTCTGCCTGCCTTTGCTTGCCCCCTCTCTCTCTGCCTGCCTTCGCTCGCCCCCTCTCTCTCTCTCTCTGCCTGCCTTCGCTCGCCCCCTCTCTCTCTCTCTGCCTGCCCTCGCTCGCCCCCTCTCTCTCTCTCTGCCTTCGCTCGCCCCCTCTCTCTCTCTCTGCCTGCCTTCGCTCGCCCCCTCTCTCTCTCTCTCTGCCTGCCTTCGCTCGCCCCCTCTCTCTCTCTGCCTGCCTTCGCTCGCCCCCTCTCTCTCTCTGCCTGCCCTCGCTCGCCCCCTCTCTCTCTCTCTCTGCCTGCCTTCGCTCGCCCCCTCTCTCTCTCTGCCTGCCTTCGCTCGCCCCCTCTCTCTCTGCCTGCCTTCGCTCGCCCCCTCTCTCTCTCTCTCTGCCTGCCTTCGCTCGCCCCCTCTCTCTCTCTGCCTGCTCTCTCTCTCTCTGCCTGCCTTCGCTCGCCCCCTCTCTCTCTCTCTCTGCCTGCTCTCTCTCTCTCTGCCTGCCTTCGCTCGCCCCCTCTCTCTCTCTGCCTGCCTTCGCTCGCCCCCTCTCTCTCTCTCTGCCTGCCTTCGCTCGCCCCCTCTCTCTCTCTCTGCCTGCCTTCGCTCGCTCCCTCCTCTCTCTGCCTGCCTTCGCTCGCCCCCTCTCTCTCTCTCTGCCTGCCTTCGCTCGCCCCCTCTCTCTCTCTGCCTGCCTTCGCTCGCTCCCTCCTCTCTCTCTGCCTGCCTTCGCTCGCTCCCTCCTCTCTCTCTGCCTGCCTTCGCTCGCCCCCTCTCTCTCTCTGCCTGCCTTCGCTCGCCCCCTCTCTCTCTCTGCCTGCCTTCGCTCGCCCCCTCTCTCTCTCTCTGCCTGCCTTCGCTCGCTCCCTCCTCTCTCTCTGCCTGCCTTCGCTCGCCCCCTCTCTCTCTCTCTGCCTGCCTTCGCTCGCCCCCTCTCTCTCTCTCTGCCTGCCTTCGCTCGCTCCCTCCTCTCTCTCTGCCTGCCTTCGCTCGCCCCCTCTCTCTCTCTCTGCCTGCCTTCGCTCGCCCCCTCTCTCTCTCTGCCTGCCTTCGCTCGCCCCCTCTCTCTCTCTGCCTGCCTTCGCTCGCCCCCTCTCTCTCTCTGCCTGCCTTCGCTCGCCCCCTCTCTCTCTCTGCCTGCCTTCGCTCGCCCCCTCTCTCTCTCTGCCTGCCTTCGCTCGCCCCCTCTCTCTCTCTGCCTGCCTTCGCTCGCCCCCTCTCTCTCTCTGCCTGCTTTCGCTCGCCCCCTCTCTCTCTCTGCCTGCCTTCGCTCGCCCCCTCTCTCTCTCTGCCTGCCTTCGCTCGCCCCCTCTCTCTCTCTGCCCGCCTTCGCTCGCCCCCTCTCTCTCTCTGCCTGCCTTCGCTCGCCCCCCCTCTCTCTCTGCCTGCCTTCGCTCGCCCCCTCTCTCTCTCTGCCTGCCTTCGCTCGCCCCCTCTCTCTCTCTGCCTGCTTTCGCTCGCCCCCTCTCTCTCTCTGCCTGCCTTCGCTCGCCCCCTCTCTCTCTCTGCCTGCCTTCGCTCGCCCCCTCTCTCTCTCTGCCTGCCTTCGCTCGCCCCTCTCTCTCTGCCTGCCTTCGCTCGCCCCCCCTCTCTCTCTGCCTGCCTTCGCTCGCCCCCTCTCTCTCTCTGCCTGCCTTCGCTCGCCCCCTCTCTCTCTCTGCCTGCTTTCGCTCGCCCCCTCTCTCTCTCTGCCTGCCTTCGCTCGCCCCCTCTCTCTCTCTGCCTGCCTTCGCTCGCCCCTCTCTCTCTGCCTGCCTTCGCTCGCCCCCTCTCTCTCTCTGCCTGCCTTCGCTCGCCCCCTCTCTCTCTCTGCCTGCCTTCGCTCGCCCCCTCTCTCTCTCTGCCTGCCTTCGCTCGCCCCCTCTCTCTCTCTGCCTGCCTTCGCTCGCCCCCTCTCTCTCTCTGCCTGCCTTCGCTCGCCCCCTCTCTCTCTCTGCCTGCCTTCGCTCGCCCCCTCTCTCTCTCTCTCTGCCTGCCTTTGCTCGCCCCCTCTCTCTCTCTGCCTGCCTTCGCTCGCCCCCTCTCTCTCTCTCTCTCTGCCTGCCTTCGCTCGCCCCCTCTCTCTCTCTCTCTGCCTGCCTTCGCTCGCCCCCTCTCTCTCTCTCTCTCTCTGCCTGCCTTCGCTCGCCCCCTCTCTCTCTCTGCCTGCCTTCGCTCGCCCCCTCTCTCTCTCTCTGCCTGCCTTCGCTCGCCCTCTCTCTCTCTCTCTGCCTGCCTTCGCTCGCCCCCTCTCTCTCTCTCTGCCTGCCTTCGCTCGCCCCCTCTCTCTCTCTGCCTGCCCTCGCGGCCTCCCTCCCTCTTTCTGGTGGCCTCCCCGTTCACCATCTGAGCAGTCTACACGTGGTCTGCAGATCTACATGTGATCACGGATTTGTGTTCTGCCCTCTCTGTAGAAATGACCATGTGAATCCTGATGACTTCTGTTTCCTGCTCCTCCTCCGCGTGCAGTGACATTTGCGCTGTTCCTCCCGCTTATGGAGAACATTATGGTTTCCGCCGCTGTCCACTATGAATGATCGGTGCAGATATTTTCTTGCTCGCACTTGATGATTTGTGTTTTGGAGTGAGACCCGCTCTCTGCTAGTCACTGTATTACAAGTCATGACTAATCAGGAATGCCGGGGGAAGGGGGGGGGGCGAGACCCCCGTGATGTCTGATTCATTTCCTAAGTATTTTATGTCAGTTCTGGCTCCAGGATCTTGTGCGACTCGGAAACAACAATTTACAGAGACTTGTAACCAAGCAACTCGGACATCACACATCACATCATCACACATCACATCACCATCACACATCACACATCACATCACCATCACACCATCACACATCACACCATCACACATCACATCATCACACATCACATCATCACACACCATCACACATCACACCATCACACATCACATCATCACACATCACATCATCACACCATCACACCATCACACATCACATCATCACACATCACACATCACCATCACACATCACAACATCACACATCACATCATCACACATCATCACACATCACACCATCACACATCACATCATCACACATCATCACACATCATCACACATCATCACACATCACACCATCACACATCACACCATCACACATCACATCATCACACATCACATCATCACACATCACATCATCACACATCATCACACATCACACCATCACACATCACATCATCACACATCATCACACATCATCACACATCATCACACATCACCACACATCATCACACATCACCACTCCATCACCACTCCATCACACATCACATCATCACACATCACATCATCACACATCACACCATCACACATCACATCATCACACCATCACACATTATTATTATTATTTATTATTATAGCGCCATTTATTCCATGGCGCTTTACAAGTGAAAGAGGGTATACGTACAACAATCATTAACAGTACAAGACAGACTGGTATAGGAGGAGAGAGGACCCTGCCCGCGAGGGCTCACAGTCTACAGGGAATGGGTGATGGTACAATAGGTGAGGACAGAGCTGGTTGCGCAGTGGTCTACTGGGCTGAGGGCTATTGCTAGGGCTATCACACATCACATCATCACACATCACATCATCATCACACATCACATCATCACACCATCACACATCACACCATCACACATCACATCATCACACATCACATCATCACCACTCCATCACATCATCACATCATCACACATCACACATCACTCCTCCAGATCGGCTTTGAGTCACAAAAAATGTTTTTTTTTTACTATCAGGCGGAGGTTTGAGCTGTCAGATTGTGAATATCAGTGAGGTCCTGGGGAAAAATCTGATACCCATAATCAGCAAATCCGTGTCAGAGCTCAAGGCATCCGCCGATTTCCTCCAAATGTACCGTTGATTTGCAGATTGATCCGCTGCAGGCTCCTGTTTCCGTTACTCATTTTATATGGATAATCCTCGTCTAAGTCACTTTAATAAATAAAAATGATTGAATTTCCATTGAATTGAATAGGAAGTGTCTGAAGGCTTTATAAAGCTGTTTTCAATGTTGATTTTGGAGCTGATCAGCTTCAAAATCCTTCTTAAAAACAAAAAGCAACCCCCAAATCCATATTTTGTGTGAATCTAGTACTGCGCGCCAATGTAAGAAATTATTTTAAAACCTTAATTTATCTGGGAGACAGAAAAAGGAGCATGACCTAAGGCTCAGACTACGCAGGGTTGTTTGTAGTCTGTTACCATGGAGACGCATAGGGCTGCAGAGGAGCTGTGTAGTCAGAACAGTTCTATTTATGAACTTGACTCAGTTTTGTCTCGCTTCTCTAGTGATACACATGGTTACAGTCCTCAGAGCCTCAGAAATATATTTTTTGTCTCTTTAATTATACACGGGATAATAATACACAGGATATTTGTAGCCCTTGACGTCACTGCAGCGGGGTCTATAAATTGCCGTGTGCCTGTAATCACAGTGAAGCGCTGGGGGAGGCGGCATTTGCAGGAATGCAATCCGTGATTTTACTACAGTCCTATAATAACTTGTCCTAACAAACGTCTGTATACAATGAACTGGAAACCAGATAATCGCCAGTTAAACATGGGGCAGGAGCATCTGTTAGGATTAGTGGTAGCCTCTAACTGGTGGCTCTCTTCAGTTGCAAAACTACAACTCCCAGCATGCCCTGACTAGTTGTTTTGTGTCTACACTTAGCTTTTTATTTGATGCTCAATAAATGCGGATTTGGACCCTGGCTGTGGGATTGCACCAGGTATGTTTTTCCGTGTAACAATTTTGGAGACCGTGGGAATAGACGGCACCAGTCAGGCACTGCTCTCTTACCTGTGTGGGAAGAAGCCGGCCAGGGGACGCACCAAAGTATCCGTCCCTCTTTATGATCCATGGTCAGCTCTTGAGCCGGCACGGCCCCAGGTCAGCTCAGATTTTGAGGCCCCGGGTTGGCCAGGTCTGGAGTCCGGCGCGGCCCCGGGTTGGCCAGGTCTGGAGTCCGGCGCGGCCCCGGGTTGGCCAGGTCTGGAGTCCGGCGCGGCCCCAGGTTGGCCAGGTCTGGAGTCCGGCGCGGCCCCGGGTTGGCCAGGTCTGGAGTCCGGCGCGGCCCCGGGTTGGCCAGGTCTGGAGTCCGGCGCGGCCCCGGGTTGGCCAGGTCTGGAGTCCGGCGCGGCCCCGGGTTGGCCAGGTCTGGAGTCCGGCGCGGCCCCGGGTTGGCCAGGTCTGGAGTCCGGCGCGGCCCCGGGTTGGCCAGGTCTGGAGTCCGGCGCGGCCCCGGGTTGGCCAGGTCTGGAGTCCGGCGCGGCCCCGGGTTGGCCAGGTCTGGAGTCCGGCGCGGCCCCGGGTTGGCCAGGTCTGGAGTCCGGCGCGGCCCCGGGTTGGCCAGGTCTGGAGTCCGGCGCGGCCCCGGGTTGGCCAGGTCTGGAGTCCGGCGCGGCCCCGGGTTGGCCAGGTCTTTTTCCATGTTTTGTACTGGTCAATCATCTGGAGCAGTGTGGGACGAAGTCGGCCAGGGACCGCCCCAAACTATCCTTCCCTCTTTATGGTCCTTGGTCAGATCTTGAGCCGGAGCATTTCCGAGTAACATGATGCAGCTCGGCCGTCCAGGGTTTGGGCTGCAGGAATCGGCTGACAGGTTTTCTTTATGGATCTCTTTAGTAGATTTATGATCACATTTCCATAAAATCTGACACTTCCATAAATCCGTTCTCCCTTTCAGATGTTTAATGTGCAGGTGCTCCGGACGGACGGCAGTTTATGCGACTACACGCCAGCGTCCATAGACGCAATATTCTGCTCAGTGTTTCTAATAGTTAGAATTAAGTAGCCATGAAATGCAAATAGTGCAAGGTCACATTCATTCCACAAAGCATTTACGTGCCTGAGTGGTTTTGGTGCGTGGCCTGGACATAAGGGATCTGTGCCAGCCTGCCGGAGGTGCACCCGTGTGACTGGCATTCATCACTGCCTCTTATAAACTGTATTATTAGGGGTAGGGGGGAATTGCATTTATTAGGGGTAGGGGGGAATCGCATTTATTAGGGGTAGGGGGGAATCACATTTATTGGGGGTAGGGGGGAATCACATTTATTAGGGGTAGGGGGGGAATCGCATTTATTAGGGGTAGGGGGGGAATCGCATTTATTAGGGGTAGGGGGGAATCGCATTTATTAGGGGTAGGGGGGGAATCGCATTTATTAGGGGTAGGGGGGGAATCGCATTTATTAGGGGTAGGGGGGAATCGCATTTATTAGGGGTAGGGGGGAATCGCATTTATTAGGGGTAAGGGGGGAATCGCATTTATTAGGGGTAAGGGGGGAATCGCATTTATTAGGGGTAAGGGGGGAATCGCATTTATTAGGGGTAGGGGGGAATCGCATTTATTAGGGGTAGGGGGGAATCACATTTATTGGGGGTAGGGGGGAATCACATTTATTAGGGGTAGGGGGGGAATCGCATTTATTAGGGGTAGGGGGGGAATCGCATTTATTAGGGGTAGGGGGGAATCGCATTTATTAGGGGTAGGGGGGGAATCGCATTTATTAGGGGTAGGGGGGGAATCGCATTTATTAGGGGTAGGGGGGAATCGCATTTATTAGGGGTAGGGGGGAATCGCATTTATTAGGGGTAAGGGGGGAATCGCATTTATTAGGGGTAAGGGGGGAATCGCATTTATTAGGGGTAGGGGGGAATCGCATTTATTAGGGGTGGGGGGGGAAATCGCATTTATTAGGGGTGGGGGGGGAAATCGCATTTATTAGGGGTGGGGGGGGAATCGCATTGATCTGCAGAGATAAACTACAGTCCAGGACAAATGTTGTGAGACTGACGCACATTTTGGTACTCGCCGCAGTTCAATGCTGCGGTGTTTTTTTTAACTTTCGCTGTTGTTATAGTAACTAAAGTTCTTGACAGTTTGCATAAAGACTGAATGTTTACAGTGTTTATTCTTAGTTCTCAAAACTTTTGCATTTTACCCACAAAGTTAAATATCAACTTTTGGGCTAAATCCCGACTGATGACCCGTTCTTACCTGATCCATACTTGGAGTTTATCACAAGTTCTGTGGTTTTATTTGTGCTTCCACTTCTTTTTTAGGATTGACAACAGAATTGAGATTTGGGTACTTTCTAGGCAATGAACCCAAAACGTCAATGTTATGTTCATGGAGCCACTTAGTTACCTCTTCTTCATTTACCGGATTCCTGCATGCGGGACGGGTATGTTCATACGTTCAGTATTTTCACCAGAAATATCTGCTGCAAATACCGATGTGTTGGCAGGAAAATGTTACATAAAATGCATGTCTTTTTGATACATTTGTTGCATGCATTTTTCCCTTTCATTAGTATGGGTGAAATCTGTCAGTTTTTAGTATTTTTGCTGCAGATTTCATCCACATGAATAAATGGGACAAATGTATCAAACGCAGCAAGGGTTAACATAATGAAGATATAAAGCCTGCTTTACATGTTACGATCCAGCATACGATATTGTATGCGATCGTAACCAACCCATCGTATGTGCGGCACGTTCAATTTGTTGCACAAACTATTAACCCCCATTACACGCACTTACCTTCCATACGACCTTGATGTGGCTGGCAAACATCCTCTTCCTGGAGTGGGAGGGACGTTTGGCGTCACATCGACGTCACGCGGCAGCCGACCTATAGAAGCGGAGGGGCAGAGATGAGCGGGACGTAAACATCCCGCCCACCTCCTTCCTTCCGCATTGCCGGCGGGTGCTGCGGGACGTAGGTAAGCTGCAGTTCATCGTTCCCGGGATGTCACACACTGCGATGTGCGCTACCCTGGGTACGATGAACAACCGGACGTTCAATCCATGAGGAATGAATGACGTGCATGCGATGAATGTTTTACCGTTCAATCGCAATCGCACGTACCTGTCACACACTGCAATGTACTTACAATGCCGGATGGGCGTCACTAACGACGTGACCCCGCCGACACATCGTAAGATACATTGCAGCCTGTAAAGCGGGCTTTAATCTGCTACAAATCTGCAAGGAAAAATCCGTGCACATGATGCTTCAGGAATCTCATTCACTCTGCTGGTGTTAGGAAATCCTTCAGGTTTTGTTGCAAATCTGTGCAGAGAAAAAACGGCAATGTGTGCACAGGCGCTAAGACTTTTATTTGTAATTTTTATTCTTATGCAAAACATTTTTTTTTTCTTCATTCGCTGTCCGAGCCGCATACATTTTTTCATGGCGTCTTGTCTCCCAAGTGTTTCTCTTTGTATTTGTACAAAGACTTTTCAGTTTCTGCCTCAGGCGACTCCGGCCGCCCCCCACGCTGTCAGATTTCTGACGTGGTCTCTCCCCACGCAGAGCTGGACGGGCCCCAGGAGCCACGTAGCAATGAGCCTAGAAATTTTCTGCAGACGACTTTTTGAGCTGTTTTTGATTGATGTTTTTGGCTCTTTGTGTTGCTTCACCCGGTGCCTTGTTTTTGTGACATTCTCCCGCCAGGTCCTGTCGGCCGCACCGTCAGTCTCATGTGACACTCGATTTAGTAAAATCCATAGATTGTCTTCAATTTTTTGTGGGTGACCAGTTAATAATAATTGTGGCTCTTATTCATCAGTTTTTGCAATCATTCTGTCGTTAAACTGAAAAGTTGCAAAAACAAAAATGTTGCAACTATTGGCATTTTTTATGCAGCTTTGCCTGAAGGGCGCGTGGAATTGCAAATTTGTCATAATGATGACGTTACGACACTGGAAGCGCTCTCCTGCATGAGAAGAAGCTAGTAGTGGATCTGCTGGGACCGCTCCGAAATCTGAAGATTGGGGGCGACTTTATGGCGCTGGGGATTTAGCCATGAAGGAGACATTGCAGGTTGCGCAAAAGAAGAGTGGAAGTCAACGAAAGATATTAATACAGATCCACTGTATACAGATCCAGAGCAAATGGTTCATAATAAAAATCATCCGGGAAGTGCACGGGGGAGTAAAGGCCCGCTGAGCGCATTGACACCACCTCCGGGGCCCGCCGAGCACATTGACGCCGCCTCCGGGGCCCGCCGAGCGCATTGACGCCGCCTCCGGGGCCCTCCGAGCGCATTGACGCCGCCCCCGGGGCCCTCCGAGCGCATTGACGCCGCCTCCGGGGCCCTCCGAGCGCATTGACGCCGCCCCCGGGGCCCGCCGAGCGCATTGACGCCGCCCCCGGGGCCCGCCGAGCGCATTGACGCCGCCCCCGGGGCCCGCCGAGCGCATTGACGCCGCCCCCGGGGCCCGCCGAGATCATTGACGCCGCCCCCGGGGCCCGCCGAGCGCATTGACGCCGCCCCCGGGGCCCGCCGAGCGCATTGACGCCGCCCCCGGGGGCACGCCGAGGCTAATTTGCATATGGCTTCATAGTTTGATTTCTCGGCTTTGGCATGTTAGGTTACAACAAGAAGTTTTTATCTTTCCACCCGGCCCTATACAGCCACAAGTAAATGCTCCTGACAGGGGCCTCAAATGAACTTTAAGGCCTTTAAACCTTTTTAAGCCCCTCAAGAACAGCCAGAGTTTTCTTGCTTGTGTCAAGGAGTAAAAAAACAGGGATGACTGGAGACAATATTGCGGTTTTGGCAATGGTGGATCTGCTTGGGAAGGAATAAGGTGGCGCTGGGGTCTCGCTGCGCCCATGTGGAATCCCTCAACATTTCTCCTCGCACTTCAAAGCCCCCATTACAGAGCTGTCTGCTCCTGGCCAAAGCGTTTCCAGGCATGGACACCGTCCTGACCTGAATTCTAGGAAGGATTTCTGCTCCTGTCAGGACACATGTGAGCGTTTAGCTGCAACTCTCCGCAGGAGGAGACCGAGGAGGAGGAGGCCGGAGACCGAGGAGGAGGAGGCCGGAGACCGAGGAGGAGGAGGCCGGAGACCGAGGAGGAGGAGGCCGGAGACCGAGGAGGAGGAGGCCGGAGACCGAGGAGGAGGAGGCCGGAGACCGAGGAGGAGGAGGCCGGAGACCGAGGAGGAGGAGGCCGGAGACCGAGGAGGAGGAGGCCGCTGCTTGTGATCTCATTTCAGCAAAATCAGTGTTTTTTTAAGTTATTTTAGGCACCTGATAAGGCGTCCACAGCCATTGTTTGTGTTTCATGGCCCCATTTGATAGAGAGATATGTTATGGGTTCTCTTTTTTTTTTTTTTTTCTTTTTTTTTTCTTTTGCTTTTATGCACCCACTATCCAATATTGGCTAGTCCATGGGTCTCTGTTATGCACATAAAAAAAAAAATCTGCAAAAAAAAAAGTCAATTTTTAGATCTGATCGGCTGACCGAAATCACCCCTTCAAGTCAATAGGTAGGTGACTGATGCAAAAGTGGACGTTTTATCCTAGTCCTGACCCCTTTTTTTTTTTCCTTTTTGCAGTCTAGTATTCCATTAGAAACTTGGAAACTTTTGGCTGAAAATCGGTTAAAAAACACTAAGCAAAATTGACCTATTTTTTTTTCCTGTATGCATCCCCCCCCCAAAAGAACCCCTCTCGTGTGTAGAAGCCTTTGGGTATCTGTAGACATTAGGTGAAGTGTTTGCTACAATATATTGTCTCTGACATCCAGCACATTCCTGTTTGTCATTTGTGTAATATTTGTGGGTATGGCTGTTCGGGGACTTTATCTCTCCTTCTTAGAGGTTTTCTGCAAAGAGAGACTCCAACCTTCAACCTATGTTACAGGTATTGTTAGAAAACATAACAATACATTGAATTTTATAATGACATAAAACATTAATTTTGTTTAACACCCCTGGCGGGGCCGTGGGCTCGGCGCTCCCCCCTGGCGGGGCCGTGGGCTCGGCGCTCCCCCCTGGCGGGGCCGTGGGCTCGGCGCTCCCCCCTGGCGGGGCCGTGGGCTCGGCGCTCCCCCTTGGCGGGGCCGTGGGCTCGGCGCTCCCCCCTGGCGGGGCCGTGGGCTCGGCGCTCCCCCTTGGCGGGGCCGTGGGCTCGGCGCTCCCCCCTGGCGGGGCCGTGGGCTCGGCGCTCCCCCCTGACGCCCCTTCAATTTTGCATGCTAAGCACAGTGTCATAACTTGATTGCCGCGCTCATGTCAATGTGCTGTATACACGGATGCTGTAATATCATATATAGGGAAATGGGTCTATTTAACCAGTTGTGGACTGTTTGGGGGATGGAACGGGGAGGAACCTTCTGTAAGATGGGTACTGCTGGAGAGCCCTATTATAATTGTGCTCTCATGAGAGCGGACGGCACAAAGGACATTGTTTTGGGGTGAGGCCGGGATGGGGTGCTCGGCATATGGGGCAACTTCAGAATTTGGAAGCTTTTAAGTGATTGTCAGTTATTAATTAGTGGCCAGGTCGGTCGGGCTAATTGCCACTGACCCCCGTGACCCGCTGCAGACAGTCTGCCTGAATGGATGACTGTCACCCTTGTAATAGGGACACTGCATCCTCCTGAGTCTTAGCCCCTCCTAAGCTAATTTGGCTTGACACTATTTACAACAATGACACAATTAAGGGATTATCTATCGTCAGACGTGATGGAAAATAGAAAGGGGGCACTTATTATTGTTGTTTTGTTCTTCCGCACTTTGCACAAATGTTGCATGGTTTTTTCTTGTTATTGACTCCAGTGTGAAGACTTCTCCTTCTGGTTTGTGTTACTTTGTATGTTCTCCAGCCTCTTATTCCTCGCCCATCCCCCACCTCTGCTGCTCCCTCCAGCTTTATTCCATTAACGCCGAATGGAAGACGTGAATCTGCCGGATGTGATCGCCCTTCACATCCCTCTACATGTTTACAGCCGGTTTTCTCCTTCTCCAAATTGTGGTTTCCAACCCCCTTTATGTAAACATTAAAAAAAAAACAACAGATTTTGTTAAGAAATGTGGCGGCATTATAGAGATATGACTTCCACAAGAGCGCGGGCTTGTGGATCCTTCCCTATGAAGCCTATAGAAGCCTCCACCAGAAATCGGGGAGATATATAGGGGTACAACACTTTTGGGGTGACTTAAATACATAATAGTGCATTTATATGCCAATTGGATCTGAAAAACACCCGTTCCCAATAATCAGCTCATATTAACATGTCAACAATCTGGTTTGAATTATTCATGGCGGCCAAAAAAATCATTGGTTAATCGGCACAAGACTGGGCGTCCAGCGCAGGAGGGGGCGTCCGGTGCAGGAGGGGGGGTTTTCCCTTGTAACCGATTTTTTATTAATCGTAAAAATGTTTTGGTGTTTTTTTTTTTTTTTGTTTTTGTTTTTGTTTTTTGTTTTGTCTTGAGATGGGGGGGAGGGGGGCGGAGGTTAGGTTATACACTATCTAAAATGAAAATATAAACGTATATAAAACATCTGTAAAAATAAAATAGAAAAATATAGTAATGTCTCCACTCCCAAAAAAACTAAAGTATCCATTTTCTAGTAGTATAAAACACAATTATATATACCGTACTGTGTATGTGTGTATATATAGTGTGTATGTGTGCGTGTGTGTGTGTGTATATATATGTGTATATATATATATATATATATATATCTATGTATGTGTGTGTGTGTGTGTGTATATAATATATATATATATATATATATATATATATATATATATATATATATATATATATATATATATATATATGTATGTATATGTAGGTGTGTGTGTATGTATATATGTATGTGTATATATGTATGTGTATATATGTATGTGTATATATGTATGTGTATATATATATATGTGTATATATATATATATATATATGTGTGTGTATATATATATATATATATATATATATATATATATATATATATATATATATATATATATATATATAATCTCTATGTATATATATATATATATATATATATATATATATATATATATATATATATATAATCTCTATGTATATATATATATATATATAATCTCTATGTATATATGTATATATATATATATATATATAATCTCTATGTATATATATAATATATATATATATATATAATCTCTATGTATGTGTATATATGTGTGTGCGTGTGTGTATATATGTGTGTAGATATATATATATATATATATGTGTATATATATATGTGTGTGTGTGTGTATTACAAAATTTTTATTTACATTTTTTCTACCTATTCGGTATCTACACGATGGTAATAACCGGGAGCGTTCATTCGGCAGGGTATGTGGTGTTAAACGTGAATGGTAAAAATCACTTTTTTTCCCATATTTGCTTTTATCACATAAAACAAAGCCTGAAACTGTCACATCAACGATGACTGCTGTAATGAGGGGAAGCAAAAACCCCAAATTGGACAATCATTAAGGCCCACTCAGGCTTGGTCAGTAAGGGGCTTAAGACGACCGGTCACTTGCCATGAATATGTAATCTTTTTGGCTGATGTAAATGCCGCTATTCTCCTGAATCCGGTGATGGTTTTCTTCTGTTTCGGCTCCTTTCGGTTCCTGAGATTTGACCCAATCTTCCCTGGAAGGAATTCTAGTCTTGTTATCCAAGAGGGCGGGGTCCTGAACTCTGCTTTTTGGGGACCATTCCCACTTGGCTACAAAGATGGAATTATGCACAAGCAAGAAGGGAGCATTATCTCAAGAATGGAGAGAACAGGAACAAAAAAAAAAATTAAAAATTCCATTTATGGCACATGATGGCCTGATGTCTCATATCTAAATATCCTGTTAGAGAGCTGCGATACGACAGAGCCCTAAACCTGGCCATGCAAAATACATCAATGTGGGCTGAAGCCGTTGATATTAGGTGTCTAGACTAATATGTAGGAGTCTGAACTTCCTCCGAACTATTGGAAGGATCAGGCTGCTGGATTTCAACATGCCTGATCCTTTGGGTTCTTAGGGAGGATAAGCCACCCCAAGAAGGTTCATTAAGACCCTTCGACATTGGAGAAATCAGCAGACTTTTTTGTGTATGGGGGTCTTTTCAAGCCATGCAGGGGGCAGTGTCTGAAAACTTATATGGAAGCACATACCTACACTAGACCCAATCCCAGGGCCGTGATCCCAAGATCCTCGTCCAATTGTGGCCTAAACCCTTCTGTAATCTCGGGTATCGGAGCAGAGCGGCCGATCACTCGTCTCCTGGTGTGGATTGGAATGATGGGGGACGGCTTCATGTTATTTGCACAATATCCTTATTTATGATGACCATAAAAGCTTCTGTATGAGGCCGTAGAAGGACAAATTGTGGCCGCAGTTCAGATGACTTGTCTCGATGTCTCCACCGGGCCCACACGTCGGTCACACGGCTGCGGATGCCATGGTGCCTCGTAAGGTATTTGTGGAAGAAGCTTGCGTTCACAGCGAGTGCGGTCAGATTTATGTTCCCGGTCTGGAAAGATCTATTAAAATTCTCCGTCCCGAGTGGAAGCTGCGGAAAAGGATTGATTTCAGACCCATAAGGGATGTCTACAACCAGCAGCTCGAGAAGATAAATCCTCACCTATAGAGGAGCCGCGTGAAGACCGCACCGCTGTTATTGGTCATCAGACCCCGCAGAGCCGTGCATACTAAACAGCGCCATAAGTTATCGGCGCGCACCGCGGGGCAGACCGCTCTATTGTTACTAAATTGCAGTACAGTAATTCCAAAAAAAGGCTTGAAATAAGACCGGACTGTGCAATTATACTGAGGCAGCGTCTTGGCAAATGTCGCTGCCACACACCGAGGTGTTGTGCTGATTCTGCCTTTATATATGGCCACTAATTGTGGAAAACAAAACAAGCTTTTCAGCCTATACTGACCCTCTGTGACGCGGAGCAAATTTAACGAAGAATTATTACCTCCTGGGAAATTTTCTGCTGTAAAAGGCAACAAAAATATAATCATTTATAAAATACATATAATAAAAGTAAAAAAAAAATCCTTCTTACTAATTTAGTAATAATACTTCAAACTGCGGCTCTGCACTGTCTCACCTTCTTAACCGCAATGTGAGACTTCCTGCCTCTTAACCAGGAGATGCCACTTTGGGGAGAGATCTGTGTGGTCACGGGAGATCTGTTATGTTTTTCTTCCTGGATGCAATGATTATAAGGAGCAATGTAAGATGGATTCCTGTGTATTGTGCAGCATAAAGGGGAGGAGGAAGAGGAGACAATAAGAAACAGGTGAATCCTGTGGACACACTCTGCTGATATTATTATTTATTTATTCATTTACATAGCGCTATTAATTCCACAGCGCTTTACATACATCAGGAACACTGTCCCCATTGGGGCTCACAATCTAAATTACCTATCAGTATGTTTTTGGAGTGGGGGAGGAAACCGGAGACCCCGGGGGAAACCCACGCAAACACAGGGAGAACATACAAACTCCTTGCAGATGGTGTCCTTGGTGAGAATTGATCCCAGGACCCCAGCTCTGCAAGACTGCAGTGCTAACCACTGAGCCACCACAAGACTGCAGTGCTAACCACTGAGCCACCACAAGACTGCAGTGCTAACCACTGAGCCACCACAAGACTGCAGTGCTAACCACTGAGCCACCACAAGGCTGCAGTGCTAACCACTGAGCCACCACAAGGCTGCAGTGCTAACCACTGAGCCACCACAAGGCTGCAGTGCTAACCACTGAGCCACCACAAGGCTGCAGTGCTAACCACTGAGCCACCACAAGACTGCAGTGCTAACCACTGAGCCACCACAAGACTGCAGTGCTAACCACTGAGCCACCACAAGACTGCAGTGCTAACCACTGAGCCACCACAAGACTGCAGTGCTAACCACTGAGCCACCACAAGACTGCAGTGCTAACCACTGAGCCACCACAAGACTGCAGTGCTAACCACTGAGCCACCACAAGACTGCAGTGCTAACCACTGAGCCACCACAAGACTGCAGTGCTAACCACTGAGCCACCACAAGACTGCAGTGCAAACTACTGAGCCACCACAAGACTGCAGTGCTAACCAGTGAGCCACCACAAGACTGCAGTGCTAACCAGTGAGCCACCACAAGACTGCAGTGCTAACCAGTGAGCCACCACAAGACTGCAGTGCTAACCAGTGAGCCACCACAAGACTGCAGTGCTAACCATTGAGCCACCACAAGACTGCAGTGCAAACTACTGAGCCACCACAAGACTACAGTGCTAACCAGTGAGCCACCACAAGACTGCAGTGCTAACCACTGATCACCGTGCTGATGGCACTCTTTTTATAGTGAGAGTCTCAGTTAAACCCTTTAGAAGCGGCTGTGTCCTCCTCAATTGGTGGTCCCGGGCTCCTTTTTAGATTTTTGCAGCCTTTCTTATTTGCTTCATAAGAAACACTGCTCTATCCTACACAAATTTTACATCAAAGTGTGCAAGGTATGCCCTGTTATGGGAATCTGACCGCTGAGACCCCCACCGATCATGAGAATCGGGGCTCAGAATAACATCATATGTACGGAGCGGTGGTGCAATTCTGTTCCATCCATTCTTAATTGGAGCGCCGAAAACCAGCAGAATGCTGCACTCAGGGATCGTCAGCAATCATGGAGTATAAATGCAGCGTAGATGCTCCTGACCGACCGCCGCTCCATTCACATTGGGCTTCTCAGGGCTCCGGTTCTCGGGAACGTTGGGGCCCCAGTGATTGTGCATTTGTTTCCTTAGGGAGTTATGCCCCGTGATGACACTTTATCATTACGGGGGCGTTAATCCTGACCTGAAGATTTACACCTGCTCAGACACCGCCGCTACAATGTTCCTAAGGCTACTTTCAGACATCCGGTTTGAGCAGTGCGGCTCAATCCGGCTCTGAAACCTATGCAACGGATGCGGCGAAAACACCGCATCCTTTGCATACGTTTTTACATGCGGCCCGTCAGTTTTTTCCCGGTTGCGGCACGCTACTGAGCATGTGCAGTGGAAGAAACCGCATGCGACGGCCAGATGCGTTTTTTTCCGCATTGTGCCGCATCCGGTGTCCATAGGCATGCATTGAAAAATGCGCCGCAGCGGCCGGATGCGTTTTTTTTGCTGGAGCAAAAAACGTTGCAGGCAACGTTCCATCCGGCCGCGGCATCGGCTAAATCTGCCGCATGCGGCAAAAACCGGACCGAACGCAAGCCCATGCGGCACAATACGGCACTAATGTAAGTCTATGCAAAAAAACCTGCAACCGGCGGCAAAAAAAAGGTTGCGGTTTTTCTGCAGAGCGCTGTATTGTGCCGCAGAGCAAAAACCGGATGTGTGAAAGTAGCCTTACTTGTAATTCATTCTTTCTAGTTTTTGCAAATATCCTCCATTAGTGAACCTGCATCTGATGGTAAAATTGCAGTTTTTCAACAACCACTGGGGAAAATATTGTGGGGTTAAGTCTCTTGTTGTGGCCTCTTATAAAAACACAAACCTTTGTATATGGGGGGTCTGGAGGGACGGCTGTCGGCTGAATTATCATTTTTCTGTAGATGAGGTTTTAAGGCCCTGTGCGCACTAGAAAATGGAATTTTCAATGGAAGAAAATTCCGCACCCTCTGGAAGATTACTGCAGCTGCAGCAAAAAAACCGCAGCAAACCGCACCTGAAAATCGCAAGTGGTTTTACCACGGTTTTAATGCAGTTTTGCCGCGATTTTTCCGCGGGTTGGTCCCTGCGTTTTTTTTACCAAAAAACTGCAGGTACCTGCAGAAAAGTGACATGGTCATTCTTTTTGCTGCAGAAATTCAGCAGCAAAACCTGTAAAGGAAAAAACCACAGCGTGCGCACACCATTTTTTTTTTCTTGTTTTTTACCATAGGTTTTGCTGGGCAATGACTACAGAAGGGCTATGAACATTTCCTGCAGCAAATCCGCGGCAAAAAACGCAGCGTGCGCACAGGGCCTAAGTTTGATCTGAGTTTTTCCACCGGATTCCACAACACACACTGCTTCCATTATTATGCCGAGCTCTTGGGCTTGATGGGGCTGGTGTACTTACTTAGAACATGCACATCATCATCAGAATTGCTGTATAATCCTTTTTAGAACGTTTTCATGTTTGATATCACAATTGACTTTTCGTGTGTCCTGCCCTAAATGGGTTTGTAAAATGCTCATTCATCTCTCCTGCAGTGGATGTGGCGTCTTTCATAGCCGTAATCTAATCTGGTCATAGTCACAAATTTTTTTTTTTTTTATATAAATAATCTATGCTGTCTGATGATGGATCCCCTTAATACAATTAGGCCGTGTTCACACAGTGCATCCTTTGTAGCTACAAATATGCATCTTTGGCCACAAAAAAAGGCACCCGCGGCAAAAACACATCAAAACGCATGCGTTGTTGACGCCTTTTATAATGGGGTGACAGTGAAGGAAGATTCTTTGTTCTTTAGATTCCGGATTGTCGCGGTCTCACCTGATATCGGGGCTATAATGGATGAGACGTCGGTGTAAAGTGTTTATAGTGGATGTGAGTGATGGCGGGATTATATAAGGCCTAATCTGGGCCCTGTGTGTCTATGAACCTGCTCCAAGACATGAACTATTGCTAATAATCCAAAGGGCCACCGGCGAACACCACATAGTAATTAACCCCTCCTGTCCGGCACCCGTAGGTGTCATAGGAGCATTAATATGGGATTTGGATCCACAAAATAATCACAATAACAGCTGGTATTCACACCAGGCAGAATGTGGACAAGAAGTGGCCGGGCCGATAGTGTCCTCAAGGTTAGTATACGTGGCCAGTAGTCGCATAAACCCTTTGCTTTGTTATAATGCCGAGTCTTACACTAATACTTTACGTCTTTATTAGTTCTAGACTGAGTGTCGCTTCTTTTAAAGAGCCCCTGTCACTTACCATAAATATGTAATTGCTCCTCATGGTGTAAACGCCGCCGTTCTTCTGAATCCGGCGATGTTTTTCTTTCGTTCCTGCGCCTTTCCGTTCCTTAGTTTTGACCTTCTCTTCCCTGTATATAAATAGTATTTTTTAACAACTGGGTGGGGCCCTCCAAGCTGGTGCGAGCAGAGCAGAAGACCACGCCCACTTGGCAAAGATTACATTTAGAAAAAGGGGCCATATCTCTGGAACAGAGAATCGCAGGAACAAAAGAAAAGCATCACCGGATTCGGGAGAACAGCGGCGTTTCAGATTTATGGCAAGTGGATCCTCTAAATCCCCCATTACATAAATCGGCTGGATGTTATGAGACACATCCCGCGCCCCTTCACTTTTTGGATGCGCCGCGCTGCGCAGACTACAATTACATAGTTACATAGTTACTTAGGTTGAAAAAAGACCTAGGTCCATCTAGTTCAACCTTCCTCCTCCAGTTCTACATTTAGTCACTAAGTCATTTATAACCAACAATTTTGTGTGTACTGAGGAAATCATCCGCCCTGATATAAAAGCTGTTATAGTATCTGCCATTACTACCTCTTGTGGTCGCATTCCACAGTCTACCCGCTCTAACTGTAAAGAACCCTTTCCTATTTAGCTGCTGGAATCGCTTTTCTTCCACTCGCAGTGAGTGCCCCCTGGTCCTTAGTACTGTCTTTGGAAGGAATAAGTCATGTGCCAGTCCTTTATATTGACCACACGTGTATTTATACATATAAATGAGATCTCCTCTGAGACGTCTTTTTTCTAAGCTAAACATATCTAACTTTTTCAACCTGTCATCATACGGGCGGCCTCCATTACTCATCATACGGGCGGCCTCCGTTACTCATCATACGGGCGGCCTCCGTTACTCATCATACGGGCGGCCTCCGTTACTCATCATACGGGCGGCCTCCGTTACTCATCATACGGGCGGCCTCCGTTACTCATCATACGGGCGGCCTCCGTTACTCATCATACGGGCGGCCTCCGTTACTCATCATACGGGCGGCCTCCGTTCCTCATCATACGGGCGGCCTCCGTTCCTCATCATACGGGCGGCCTCCATTCCTTGTAATAGTCTAGTTGCTGCCTTTGAA
Source organism: Anomaloglossus baeobatrachus (assembly GCF_048569485.1). Lineage (NCBI taxonomy): Eukaryota > Metazoa > Chordata > Amphibia > Anura > Aromobatidae > Anomaloglossus > Anomaloglossus baeobatrachus. The sequence goes on along the minus strand of NC_134360.1, from coordinate 10,126,788 downwards.
CTGACTCTAAACTTCTGAATGTCCTTTTTAAAATGTGGAGTCCAAAACTGGATCCCGTATTCCAGATGTGGCCTTACAAGTGATTTATAGAGGGGTAACAATACGTTGGGATCACGGGATCTAATCTCTCTTTTTATACACCCTAGAATCTTGTTTGCTTTAGCAGCTGCTGCCTGACATTGAGTGTTGCTGCTCAGCTTATTTGTAATGAGAATACCCAAGTCCTTCTCCTGTTCTGTAGTCCCGAGTTTACTTCCATTTAATGTATACGCAGCTATAGGATTACTCCGTCCTAGGTACATTACTTTACATTTATCAACATTAAATCTCATTTGCCAAGTATCTGCCCATTCTGACATCTTATCCAGATCTTTTTGTAATATTGTACTGTCCAGGTCAGTTTTTAATATCCTACATAGTTTGGTGTCATCGGCAAAGACTGACACTTTACTATCAATCCCATCCACAAGGTCATTAATAAAGAGATTAAAAAGAATTGGTCCTAGCACAGATCCCTGCGGTCCCCACTGCTGACTATGGCCCATTTAGAGAATGTTCCATTTATGACTACTCTTTGTTTCCTATCTTTTAGCCAATTCCTTACCCAGTTGCATATTGTGTCCCCTAGTCCTTGCTTCTGGAGCTTTAGTATAAGGCTATTATGTGGTACAGTATCAAATGCCTTTGCAAACTCCAGATAAATCCCATCAGCTGCATTACCAATATCCAGGTTTGCACTTACCCCCTCATAGAACCCCAACAGGTTGGTTAGACACGACTTATCTTTCATGAATCCATGCTGTCTGTCAATTATCATATTATTTTCTGCAATATATTTTTGCATGTCATCCCTTAAAATGCCCTCAATATTGTGTACAATATTTTCTTTCTGCACCGCTGTAGTGACGGGAGCGGATGATGAAGGCCTCTCCGCATTGCACCAGCTCATTAGAATACAGATCAATGAGACTTGTGTATTCAGCAGAGGCGGCAGCTGCACGGGGCTGGGTTTTTTTTGTTTTTGCCTCTCCTCCTGTTTCTTGGGGTTCACACACGGGTGGGGGGCGGTTGGTGTCTTCTGTCAGTGACCGGTGCCAGGACCGGCGCTCGCTTTGCTTCTGTCACTATAGAAGGCTTTGCAGACAAAAAAACCCCCAAACCGTTCAGCGCAGCTCTGCGTGCCGGGGCAATTACCCGGTAATCTCCTCTAAATGGCGCCAACTTAATATTAAACCCTCTCTATGTGCCGCATAAGACCACGATTGTGATCACAAACTGTTGTTTCGGGCCATTGTCCAGTGTACGAGGCCGTGTGCTGTACACTATAGTGTACATTGTGTATAGTGCGGAGCATTGTGCTGCGCTGGACATTGTGTATAGTGCGGAGCATTGTGCTGTGCTGGACATTGTGTATAGTGCGGAGCATTGTGCTGTGCTGGACATTGTGTATAGTGCGGAGCATTGTGCTGCGCTGGATATTGTGTGTATAGTGCGGAGCATTGTGCTGTACAGTATAGTGTACATTGTGTATAGTGCAGAGCATTGTGCTGTGCTGGACATTGTGTGTGTGTGTATAGTGCGGAGCATTGTGCTGCGCTGGATATTGTGTGTATAGTGCGGAGCATTGTGCTGCGCTGGATACTGTGTGTATAGTGCGGAGCATTGTGCTGCGCTGGATATTGTGTTTATAGTGCGGAGCATTGTGCTGCGCTGGATATTGTGTTTATAGTGCGGAGCATTGTGCTGCGCTGGATATTGTGTTTATAGTGCGGAGCATTGTGCTGCGCTGGATATTGTGTGTATAGTGCAGAGCATTGTGCTGCGCTGGATATTGTGTGTATAGTGCGGAGCATTGTGCTGCGCTGGATATTGTGTTTATAGTGCGGAGCATTGTGCTGCGCTGGATATTGTGTTTATAGTGCGGAGCATTGTGCTGCGCTGGATATTGTGTGTATAGTGCGGAGCATTGTGCTGCGCTGGATATTGTGTGTATAGTGCGGAGCATTGTGCTGCGCTGGATACTGTGTGTATAGTGCGGAGCATTGTGCTGCGCTGGATATTGTGTGTATAGTGCGGAGCATTGTGCTGCGCTGGATATTGTGTTTATAGTGCGGAGCATTGTGCTGCGCTGGATATTGTGTTTATAGTGCGGAGCATTGTGCTGCGCTGGATATTGTGTGTATAGTGCAGAGCATTGTGCTGCGCTGGATATTGTGTGTATAGTGCGGAGCATTGTGCTGCGCTGGATATTGTGTGTATAGTGCGGAGCATTGTGCTGCGCTGGATACGGTGTGTATAGTGCGGAGCATTGTGCTGCGCTGGATACTGTGTGTATAGTGCGGAGGATTGTGCTGCGCTGGATATTGTGTGTATAGTGCGGAGCATTGTGCTGCGCTGGATATTGTGTGTATAGTGCGGAGCATTGTGCTGCGCTGGATATTGTGTTTATAGTGCGGAGCATTGTGCTGCGCTGGATATTGTGTGTATAGTGCAGAGCATTGTGCTGCGCTGGATATTGTGTGTATAGTGCGGAGCATACATTTATACATGTATGGTCTATCTGTATACTGGGGCTCATTCAATTTTCTCAACTCCTAAAATTGTGATCAGTGAGAATTTGGCTGCTCAGACTCCGCCCCCCTCACCATTGAGAATCCCACTCCTCACAAGTCCTAGCCATTGTGCTCAGTTGAGAGAGACGCCAAAAATACAACGACCCGGTTTAGTTTTTTGTTTTTGTCTCTTTCCTATTTGTTTCTATTTTTGGCTCCAAACACATCAAAATGGTGCTCAGGGTTCATGTGTCAAAAATGGCCTTTCTTCCCGTCTTGATTCTTGAAATATATATTTTATTTTTATTTATTTTTGTAAATTTCTTTGACAAAAGTTGCAATATTTTTTGCAATTAAAAATACTGTTTAGCCGTACAGTTGCGTGCACCTTTTCGCGTGGCCGTACAGTTGCGTGCACCTTTTGGCGTGGCCGTACAGTTGCGTGCACCTTTTCGCGTGGCCGTACAGTTGCGTGCACCTTTTGGCGTGGCCGTACAGTTGCGTGCACCTTTTGGCGTGGCCGTACAGTTGCGTGCACCTTTTGGCGTGGCCGTACAGTTGCGTGCACCTTTTGGCGTGGCCGTACAGTTGCGTGCACCTTTTGGCGTGGCCGTACAGTTGCGTGCACCTTTTGGCGTGGCCGTACAGTTGCGTGCACCTTTTGGCGTGGCCGTACAGTTGCGTGCACCTTTTGGCGTGGCCGTACAGTTGTGTGCATGTACAGTTGTGTGCACCTTCCCACCTACTTTCTTGCAATCTGTCCCCATCCTCTTCTGTCTCCTATAAAGCTAGAGCTGTCGACCAAGGAAGAGGAGGGTGGAGATAGATGTAAATCGAAGTTAGGAGGATAGACTGAACTGCTCGGCCACACTAAGGGTGCACTGTGCGCCTGTGCTTGGTTTGAACCATCATTTTGGGTCAACAGACTCCCTTGTAGTGGCATTTATGCAAATCTTCAATTCTTGATACTATTCAACTGTATGAAGACCACTTGTATATGGCCAGTTCTACACCGAAAATGGCAAAACGGGACCCCTTAGTTTTTGGGACTAGTGAGGTTTTCTGTACTTAAAAAGAACCACTAATGCATGTATGACACCAAGAACTGGACAATCTCAGGTTACTTACTTTGGGCAACAAAGACATATTTATTCGTATTGATAAATTGGGCTCAACTCATTGGAAGACTTTTTTTTTTTTTTTTTAAATAGACTTTATCACTTTTCATATTTCAAACCTTTTTTTGCTGGTGTAAAAGCCTCCGTTCTCCTGAATCCGGGGCTGGTTTTCTTTTGTTCCTGCGCCTCTATTCCTGAGATATGGCCTCCTCTTCCTGCACATCAATCTAGTCTCTTTAGCCAACTGGGAGTGATCAACTAGAACACGCCCACAGATTAGAATCACGCCCACTTGGCTTACAAGACTACATTAAGGGGTGCTTCACACACAGCGAGCTCGCTGCCGAGATCGCTGCTGAGTCACGCTTTTTGTGACGCAGCAGTGACCTCATTAGCGATCTCGCTGTGTGTGACACTGAGCAGCGATCTGGCCCCTGCTGCGAGATCGCTGCTCGTTACACACAGCCCTGGTTCGTTTTCTTCAAAGCCGCTCTCCTGCTGTGACACACAGATCGCTGTGTGTGACAGCAAGAGAGCGACAAATGAAGCGAGCAGGGAGCAGGAGCCGGCGTCTGGCAGCTGCGGTAAGCTGTATCCAAGATAAACATCGGGTAACCAAGGTGGTTACCCGATATTTACCTTAGTTACCAGCAGCTCTCACGCTGCCTGTGCTGCCGGCTCCGGCTCTCTGCACATGTAGCTGCTGTACACATCGGGTTAATTAACCCGATGTGTACAGCAGCTAGGAGAGCAAGGAGCCAGCGCTCAGTGTGCGCGGCTCCCTGCTCTCTGCACATGTAGCTGCATTACACATCGGGTTAATTAACCCGATGTGTACTGTAGCTAGGAGAGCAAGGAGCCAGCGCTTAGTGTGCGCGGCTCCCTGCTCCCTGCTCACACTGGTAACTAATGTAAACATCGGGTAACCATACCCGATGTTTACCTTAGTTACCAGTCTCCGCAGCTTCCAGACGGCGGCTCCGTGCAAGCGCAACGTCGCTTGCACGTCGCTGCTGGCTGGGGGCTGGTCACTGGTCGCTGGTGAGATCTGCCTGTTTGACAGCTCACCAGCGACCATGTAGCGATGCAGCAGCGATCCTGACCAGGTCAGATCGCTGGTCGGATCGCTGCTGCATCGCTAAGTGTGAAGGTACCCTTACACACAAGGATGAGTGGGCCATATCTCAGGAACGGAGAGGTGCAGAAATAAAAGAAACACATCGCCAGATTCAGGAGAACGGAGGCTTTTCCACCAGAGGACAAATATCTATGATAAGTGCCGGGTTCTCTGTTAGGTCGGAGGTTGTTTCTGTCATTAGTTATTATGGCTTTGACTTTTTCTGTTTATTTTGTCCATGATCTGACCCTTTGTTGCTGCTGTTTGTTGCTATGTGACTCTTATCTGATGTGACAGTGGATTTCTCCGGAGGTGAAAGGAAGGATCAGAAAGAAGGGGCTTCAGTTCTGGGGGCAGAGAGAAGTGCAGTGCGCTGGATTAATGCCATCTTATTGTGCACTACAAGGAAGGAAGACGTTCCGCTAATGGACGGTAGTCTAAATCTGGAGGCTGCGCCCCCCCCCCCCCCCCACCCCCGAGTCACTGCTTCCCGTCCACATTAACATGACCTCATTGGAAATTTAACCCGTCAGCTGCCAGGGGATTAGGTGGTTACTGGTAAATGTCTGCTCTCAAAGGACCCTAAGCCCATGTTCACACGTTGCGATTTTGCAGTGTTTTTCATGAGTTTTATGCCAATTTAAAGCTGCTTTTTACAATATCGGCACAAGCGATAAGAGTCCAGAAATCTCCAGCACACTGGCTCCAGAAATCCCCTTTGCCTATATGAAAATACCAATGCTATTAAACCTTTGCAGTAATTCGGGGCCCCATTGGAGCGTTTGCATTGGGGCCCATGAGCTGCTGACAGCTGGATATAGGATGCTAGTTTTTCTCACTTCTGTACGTCTTTATTCCGTGAACATTGGCCTCCGCGGTCAGTGACGGACGGTCCTCCACCCGCTAAGAAAGTGATGGTAATTGGGAGTGGCGGCTTGTGCGCGGGCAGATGTTGCGGTATTATAGAGGACGGTATAATCAGTCTGATGTGCAGCTATTCGGGAGAGGTACGTGCCGACCTGTGCAGTAACAGAAGGCAGCGGGCGGTCTGTGTATAATGGCTGCACACCGCCTGTCCTCATCCGCTGCTGGACTGCAAAATGCTAAGTGACTGCGCGAAGCTTCAGAGCAGAAAGTATTTGTTATCAAGCTGCTTTAAAAATAGCCAGAAGGGGCCGCGGTGCGGTGCTGGGTAATGAGCACAGGAGGGGGCCGCGGTGCGGTGCTGGGTAATGAGCACAGGAGGGGGCCGCGGTGCGGTGCTGGGTAATGAGCACAGGAGGGGGCCGCGGTGCGGTGCTGGGTAATGAGCACAGGAGGGGGCCGCGGTGCGGTGCTGGGTAATGAGCACAGGAGGGGGCCGCGGTGCGGTGCTGGGTAATGAGCACGGGAGGGGGCCGCAGTGCGGTGCTGGGTAATGAGCACAGGAGGGGGGCGCGGTGCGGGGTTCGTGAGCACAGGAGGGGGCCGCGGTGCGGTGCTGGGTTCGTGAGCACAGGAGGGGGCCGCGGTGCGGTGATGGGTTCGTGAGCACAGGAGGGGGCCGCGGTGCGGTGCTGGGTTTGTGAGCACAGGAGGGGGCCGCGGTGCGGTGCTGGGTTCGTGAGCACAGGAGGGGGCCGCGGTGCGGTGCTGGGTTCGTGAGCACAGGAGGGGGCCGCGGTGCGGTGCTGGGTTCGTGAGCACAGGAGGGGGCCGCGGTGCGGTGCTGGGTTCGTGAGCACAGGAGGGGGCCGCGGTGCGGTGCTGGGTTCGTGAGCACAGGTGGGGGCCGCGCTGCCAGCCAGGAGCCAAACAAGGCGGCCCAAGTGGCTCATCGGGAGGGGCGGACATATCGCTGGTGCAACATGCGCAGTCACACAGGGGCCCGAGATATAAAACGGGCCACTCCCCCCCCCCCCCCACTCTCCCCATCCAAAGCAGGAGGAACTGGGCATTGAGGAGCAATTGGTCTGCAAAAAGCCCATATATCGTTCTGTCTGTGTCCGCCGGCGACTTCACCTATTATGTCTCATGTGATTACAAGTCTAAACATTGTGGAGGCAAAATAATTAGGAGACCCTCGTACAGCTCTGTGGAGGATCCATGTAGGGGGCTCTGATGTGTGTAGAGACCCCCTTATAGCGCTAATAGTTATTGCTGGTGTAGGGGGGGGCTTGCGCGGGCGCAGAGGGGGGGGTGGCTTGCGCGCAGCTCTGTGCCGAGGATCAGGTTTGTCTAGAGGAAGAAGCGTTTTGTTTTGTTTTTTTTTTTTTTTTTCTTTCCAGAAATACATTATAGGGTTCGTCCAGGGAAATCTAGGTATCCACCGTCCTTGGAATAGGTGATAAGTTGCAGATCGATGGGGGTCCGACCTCTGGGATCTGTAGTGATCGGCACCGCTGGGAACTTCTATCCCCGCTACAGACCATTCATTCTCTATGGAGCTGGCGGAAAAGGCCGAGTGCAGCTCTTGAGTGAATGGAGCGGCGCTCTGCGTTGTGCACTGCTGCCCCATTCAATAAAGAGCATAATGGTGCCCGGTCAGCGAGGGTCCCGGCTCTCAGACCCTCACCGATTAATAAGTTATCGCCGATCCTGTGGCTAAATGATATGTTGCTGTCCTCGGAGATCCCCCTTAATAAACCACCCCCCGCGTGTCCAGGACCCCGGCTGTAAATCCCTGTGATTGCTTCCTGCTCTGTCCGCTTATATAAGCCGCCATTATACGCGGTATGAGGTTTTGATTATGGTAACGGCCGCCCGATCTTGTTTGGGCCTGCAGCGGATCACCATGGAGAGCCGGTACCGGGGGCTTCTTCCTGCTCCATTGTTACTTGTTGTGGCGACGATGAGGTCATTCTTTCCTCCATCTTATTTCTCTTGGCGCGGCCTCCTGCACGAAGTGTTAATGTTTATAGATCCTTTCTGTTCTCTTGTCCTTGACTATTTCATTGCCAGAAGCTGAACAGTTAGGGGTGGGATGCAGCGAGCTGACGGGGGCTTCGGGGGGCACTTTCTGCCTCCGGCTGAGGATTACCCTATTTAGCCATCACTGCTCCTCTGGTCCAGATCCCAGCTCTGCGCATTGTGCCACCGGAGCAGCCAACTCTGCGCATTGTGCCACCGGAGCAGCCAGCTCTGCGCATTGTGCCACCGGAGCAGCCAGCTCTGCACATTGTGCCACCGGAGCAGCCAGCTCTGTGCATTGTGCCACCGGAGCAGCCAGCTCTGCGCATTGGTGCCGCCGGAGCAGCCAGCTCTGCGCATTGGTGCCGCCGGAGCAGCCAGCTCTGCGCATTGGTGCCGCCGGAGCAGCCAGCTCTGCGCATTGGTGCCGCCGGAGCAGCCAGCTCTGCGCATTGGTGCCGCCGGAGCAGCCAGCTCTGCGCATTGGTGCCGCCGGAGCAGCCAGCTCTGCGCATTGGTGCCGCCGGAGCAGCCAGCTCTGCGCATTGGTGCCGCCGGAGCAGCCAGCTCTGCGCATTGGTGCCGCCGGAGCAGCCACCTTAACTCTCCGCGTCCCTGGTTTTCTTGGAGCTCGCACTGTAAGCGGTGTATATGTTAGTCGGAATGTGGCGGGTTTTTTTGTATTGAATCGGGCAGTAAATAAAAAAAACAAAAAAAACACGAGGAACAGAACAATCCCTGGTGCGATAAATATCAGAAAGGACTGAAGCAGCAGCAGTGCCCGGCCACGCCGTGTGAACATGTACTTAGATGAACCACGAACGGTGATCAGGTCCTTGGGGCTTGTTCACATCTTGAATTTTTCCGTGTACCATAATTTTCTGTCTGGGAAGGGGTGTGGGGTGTGGGGGTGGGGGTGGGAGTGTTTTCCAGTAATGGCAAAAGGAATTAAAAAATCTCATTCACACTGCTTTTTATGTGCATTTTTTTTTTTTACCTTTTTTGCATTTTTATTTATTAAGCTGTGAATGCTGCATAATTTCTGCAGCTTTTATCCGCAGGTGTCTGCAGTATCCGCCTTCTCTGTGTGTTTGTTGCCTCTTTTGCCGCTTTTTCCTTTGTCATTTGATGAATTTTTGGTGCAGATTTGAAGCAGTATTTGAAAAGATTTGGATTTTGCGCTTAGGCTCTGTTCACATGGTATGTTTTTGCTGCGCTTTTTTGCATGATTTTTTCATACGTTTTTCTGCAAATGAAAAGTTGCTTTTTAGGCTATGTGCCCACGGGAGCTCGTATCTGCGGATATATCCGCAGGTTTCCCGCAGCTGCCCGCCGGCATCCGCAGCCTCTATCTCCATATCTCCATAGTGGTGGGCCGGGATTTCCGCAGGTAAATCCGCAGGAATAATTGACATGCAGTTATGTGCGGCTGTGGGAAATCTGCAGCATATTCCGCAGCCGCACATTCCGCAGCGTGGACACAGACACTCCCTATGTCCCATAGTATAACATGGGGAGTGTCTGTACTTGCTGAAACCTGTGGATTTATCTGTAAAATCCAGATAAATCCGCAGGTTTTCCGTGGCAAAATCTGCAAAAGCAAGGTCATGTGGGCACATAGCCTTACAGTACCATAAAAAGCGATGATATTCCAAATATCTCCTGGACACGTTTACTTTTTTTTTTTTTTTTCCTTACTGAAATAGAAAACTTCTGTGTTTTTGAAAGCAGCAGCAGCGTGTCAATTCTTTGTTTTTGCAGCTTTTTCCCCATTGAAACCAATGAGCGTGCAAAAACTGTTGTTTTTTTTTCTCCTTCTGCGTTTTTGCGGTGAATGGAACTAACTTTATTGAAATGTTCTGTAGCAAAAAAAAAAAAAAAAAAAAATGCACTTAAAAATCAACGTGTGAACAAAGCCTGAAAACACAACTGCGGTTTTTAAAGACGTATTTTTTCAGCCTACAGAGGAAAAACCAAACGAGTGCACGGTTCAACAGCGTCTTCACCGCACAGTGGGTACGAGCTGAAATCATCCATGGATTGCTAAATGCAGAGGATTTTCTGCAGAAAAATAACACCAGAACATTTATACTATGGGGAATAAAAGAATTAAGATGCTGCAAGGAAAATGAGAAATGTAATTCATATTGCAGTTACTGTTAAAATATAAAAGCGCATCATGTGACCATGCACGAAGAGACTGCGCTGTTAATGATGCTACGGATTCTAGAGCCGTCATCTGTATCCGCGTCTTTCCAGAATCTCATTTCTCCATTACTAATGCCCATTTTCCTTCCTTAGAGACTTTTCTTGGGGTGATTTGGTCTAATTCTTTTTGGTTCTTGATCTGGATTTGGATCTTTAGCTGATTCACATCATTAGATTCCGATAACATTTATTGCTACACTTTGGAAATCCGTCCAGATAATTGGAGCAGGAGATTATGCTTACCCTACAATATACGTCCCGTCCCCCCCCCTCCACATTTTATGATTTTTGCAGCTTTTTCTTGGGGTGAGGACCGCCCGTCAGTCCTGCGTTTCTCATGGCGGAGGATATCGCCTGTTATAACACGTAGTTGGCGGCTTTATTTCTGCAGGTTTCTCCATATCCAATCTCAGGACTGTGGCTTAATTTAAGCCCCTTATGTAAGAATAAAGCCCAGATTGATATCTATATGATGACGATATTTCATGGATTTTCAGCTCTTTCTCCGGAGGCAGGAATAAGATCCGCTCGGAGACTTGTGCCAGATTCTCAGGAGCTTTTTTTTGCAGGTTATTTTCGTCTTTCTTTGTGGATTTGCCGTTGGACTCCGGTTTCCGTGCGAGAATGGCGAAAATCCATCTGATCCCGGCGCTCCACTATTATATTCCTCGTCTGAAACAATCCGGCCAAATCATCCTTAAGTTATCATTAAAGGCAATGTGACCTCGGAAAAATGTTTTGATCGGGTTTCTATGTCGGGTGTACTTTTTATTTTTGGGGATGTGTTTTTACGTTTTCTGAATATTTAAAATAATCCTAAACGCTTGACGTTTTCACTTTGGCCTCTTAGTTTGAGGTACAGCTGTCACCAGATCAAAATTAGGCAGTTCTTGCTCTTATTTTATTCCGGCTGCTCCCCCAAGTGTTTTTTTTTTTGTGTGTGTTTTTAATATCCACCATATGTTTGCAGAGATATGGGCCCTTTTTATTTAGTGACTTTACTAAAGGGGTGGTGCTTACAGGAGAATTATGCAGATCAGCCTAAAGACCCGCCCCCGAGGAGCCTGCATGCCTAGGTAAAGACCATAAAAATTATCCGAAACAAAACCGCTCATATATATATGGTAGATTAAAAAAAATAAGAGTTGTGTAAATAAAATAAAAGCATACACTGGCCACTTTTGCTCTGGACAGGGTGTTCAGGTGGTCCCATCCTTCCAATAGGTCATCAATTTCAGATCGGTTGGGGGTCTGACATTCGGCACCACTAGTAGTCACCTGTTTGCGCGCACCCGGCCACTGCAGGAGATACAGTGTACAGAACCAGAGGAGCACAGCTCTGCACACTGTGTAATGGCAGTACCGAGGCTCCGCTCCCATTCACTTCAGTGGTGTCTGAGCTGCTTTATACAGGAGTAGCCACTGTACAGTATATGGAGTTGTGCTGTTCCAGCTTTGCACTTATTATACATCTGACCATAGCAGGAGCTGCAACTGGATGAAGTGTGGGTGCCGGATGTTGCACCACGGCAATATGGTATTGATGCCTTATCCTAAGGATGTAAAGGACTCTACACAGGCACGTATGTTGCAAAGATGTTTGACGTGTAATTTGCAGTGAGTTTCCTCTGATTAGAATGAGGTAGAGGAATATATTCATGGCAGCGATGGCAGAGCCGGACGTCGGCTGGTGCGATGAGCTGCAGCGCTTCTCTCTATGTGATCAGATCACAGGTATAATACGGGGATCTGGTCATTTTTTTGTAATCTTTTTCTTTAAAATGATGATGGATTGTTTACAAGTATGAAAACTTCACTGATATTTATTATTTCCTTTTACTCTTTGGCATTTGCAAAGTAGGAAGGAAAACCGTGTGACGGGGAATTTTTTTCGCTGGTCATTAGATTCACTGACGTTTTAGTGCTTTTTTTTCTTTTTTCTTTTTTTTAGCAGGACTTCTGTACTAATCCCACAAGCTCCGGATTTATTAGTGACTGACCCCACACGCAACTTATGTGCAAGAAATACTCGTACGTAGCATTATCATACACCTAAATAGAGAAAAAGGTGGATTTACTGTCTCAGGTTTGGTTACTGCATACCGAAAGTGATCAATAAATCAGCATTATCACAAGGGGTCTCGCATGCACCCACCGTATGACTATAGGGGAGCTACAGCCAGACAGCTCGTTATTAAAACAAAACAAATATATGCTTTTCAGTCATTGATACATATGATGTGGGTGGAAAAGAACAAACCACAATGCACCACACAACTCCTGAGAGGGACCCGTCCATTGCTCAAATATTGATTTAAGTGCCTTGTAAAAATGTGTTAACTCCTGATTCTGACGCTCTTTTTTCCGTTTTGTGCAGTGTCGCTCTGTTACGGAGATATTCACATTTGTTGCTTTTGGAGCGCAGTATGTGAAATCTCAACTTTGCAGTCCAACTGGGCATTTCTTCAGTCTTCTCTGGGGCTGTGCGCTCTCACACCTCCCTCCCAGATCCTTCTCATCTTGCGGTCCCGGCTGCCGATCTTGCGGTCCCGGCTGCCGATCTTGCGGTCCCGGCTGCCGATCTTGCGGTCCCGGCTGCCGATCTTGCGGTCCCGGCTGCCGATCTTGCGGTCCCGGCTGCCGATCTGGCCGTCCCGGCTGCCGATCTGGCCGTCCCGGCTGCCGATCTGGCCGTCCCGGCTGCCGATCTGGCCGTCCCGGCTGCCGATCTGGCCGTCCCGGCTGCCGATCTGGCCGTCCCGGCTGCCGATCTGGCCGTCCCGGCTGCCGATCTGGCCGTCCCGGCTGCCGATCTGGCCGTCCCGGCTGCCGATCTGGCCGTCCCGGCTGCCGATCTGGCCGTCCCGGCTGCCGATCTGGCCGTCCCGGCTGCCGATCTGGCCGTCCCGGCTGCCGATCTGGCAGTCCCGGCTGCCGATCTGGCAGTCTCCGCTGCTGTCGAATTGCAATTGACAGTATCTTGGAGGGCTGAAGGCGGCCAGCACTAGGAAACACTCTTAAGAAATACACACTTGTACTACTAGCGGAGATTTCACATACTGCCCTCCAAAAGCAACAAATGGGATTATATCTGCAATGGAGCGACGCAGAGCAAAAGACTCGGGGGAGCTCAAGGATTTTTACTCAGTTTATAACATATTATATATTTAATTATTTTCCTCTTTTGAACATGGCATCATGAACCATCCAAAATAACTTTGCACCATATCGCAATGTGGCCGGAAATACTCGTGGCCGTGGATGAGTGGACATCTCACAGACCCCGACTGGCGGGGAATCCATCTCCGATTTCTGTGTCCTCTTTTCAGGGATGGTAAACCGCTATAAACAATCGCTTACCGCGTATTCTACGGATTGGCAGTTTGCAGAGTTTTGGACGCTCTTAGTAGTTTCAGTGAATTTTTGGATGACACCTCTACGTAAAGGTTAAGTTTCCAATATCTTTTGTTAGGGACAATTTTGGAATCCTTTGTTGGAGAAGCCGCGTTGTCACTTGCCTATTGTGCCGCAGGTTCTGCTGTCGGTGATTGACTTTTTGAGTAGTTTTCTCTTGAGCTGTTTAGTCTTTACTAGGAGATGGTCGCATGTTGCCGTTTGGCGTGGTCTGACGGGCTCCTAAAGTCTGCGGTAATCTGTCCACACCTGAAGGCGTCTTCAAAGCGAAACCTCGCATTAAGTCATAACGTGAATAATTAGACAATCCATGACCCGAGCTGCCGAGGTTTCTCATCTCCCTCCCGCATTGTTATACATCTTTCTTCTAGACGAGCTTTCAGCGTAATTATAGAAACGGAGAAATGACTGGGCCGTCAATCAGGGATAAACGTGTTTGAGCTGTCATTGTGTCACCGGATTCGGTTACATCCTCCGAGTTCAATTGAAAAGATATTTTTGGATATAGTTTGACACAAAGATGACTAAATTCAGACAATTGTATCTTACAAGAAAATATTAACTATTGCTGTTATCTCATTAATCTCCGAACATGTCTCATTGGATAAATGCCGCTTGTGCCGGATCGGTGAAGGTCTGAGCAACGTCATCGGTTATTTTTGGCTCCGCATCTGGGACAAAAAGCCAACTGGGGTCAATGGAAATCTAAAGGCACCAGTTGTATGAAGCCGGTCTCCAAACTGCCCCCACAATCAAAAATTCACAACAAAACCGGGTCTTCTCTACGAGAGCCGCTGCCGGACTCTTCTCCTAGTGGTTTATCCCCAACAACTGATACATTTATTCACCAGGAAGTTCCAACCGCCGAATCCTTCTCTGCTCTAGCAAAATCTGTTGGGGAAGAGTCAGGAGGCTGCCTAAAGCCCACACAACAACCTGCAGCTCATCCTCACAGGCTTTATACAGGCTTCGCACCTGTTACCGTACAGGAATACCTCACCCAAGGTAAACCCCGATCTGGGCCCTAATTAAGGATGGAGGGTATGAGCTCTTCGTTAACACAACTATCACTAAAAGACACAAGGGAACAATACAGGGGAAACACAACAGCAATCACCAGAGCCCTGGTAGATAGCAAAAGACAACACTAAGGGCCGTTTCACACATCCGGATTTGGTGCACTCCAGTACAGTGTGATACAGTACAATGGCAGCGTAGCAAGCCCCGGTCACATGCTGTCATGGGACCAGAGCATGTGACCCGGAAGTTGTCGCACTACCATTGTACTGTATCACACTGTACTGGAGTGCGCCGAATCCGGCGAAAAGCCGGATGTGTGGAACGGCCCTTATCTGAGTTGCACCAACCACAGGAGTCTGGAGCAACAGAAAACAACCTTTCCACAGCTCAGCAAGAAACAAACTAAAAACACCCAAATCCCCCCAGGGTGAGGATTATAAAGGAAGTCAGAGGCTAGCAGCAAAGAGTTAAAACTAACAGTTTCCCGGGGTCCTAGAATCCGCTGCTGCGGAAACAGGGAACTGTTAGATAATAACACGTGCTGCCAATCTCTGGGATCTTCTAGCACACCCTGCCACTGAATTGGCAGCCGGCCATGACACATCCATGACACACGCTCCACCAGGGCTGGTCCCAAGCTCTGACCATTTTGTTGGCACTGCTTTTAGAAGGTGCCAAAAAACATTGCAACTCTTCAAAGCCTTCTATGCTGTTTTTCTGGCAAATTGCTTTGACGAATCAGTGATTAGACTTGCACCGATCCTAATTAAAGGCCACAACGTCCCGCAATGAGGCAAGTCCTTAATGTGATCCCAGTGCTTCTCATACTGGGGAATGTGCGGAGGCTCCATATAAACTACCTGCTTGCTATTCTGCAGGATCTGACAAGTCGCTCACATCCGGCAATGTGTTTGCTTTGGAAAGTGTCTCCGTTTTCTTTGGAAAATACCATTCCTAATATTTACAGAAAGATCTTTTCATTAGGAGCGCACTGTGTAATAGAGGGGTTCCCCTGGTCGACATGAATAACATGTTTCCTTATGAGTGGTATGTGCTCTTCATTCTCTAGGTCACAGGTGTTAGGCTGCTTTCACACCTCCGGTTTTAGCAGAGCCGGCCAATTCGGCTATAAAACCTATGCAACGGATGCGGCGACAATATCGCATCCTTTTGCATAAATTTTTTACATGCGGCCCGTCCGTTTTTTGCCGCTTGCAGCAGGCTACTGAGCATGCGCAGTGGGAAAAAACGCATGCGGCGGCCGGATGCGGCGTCCATAGGCATACATTGCAAATCGCACCACATCGGCCGGATGTGGCGCGATGCGTTTTTTTTTTTTTGCCGGACAAAAAACGTGCCAGGCAACGTTCCATCCGGCTGCCGCATCGGCTAAATCTGCCACATGCAGCAAAAACCGGACCGAACGCAAGCCCATGCGACACAATACGGCACTAATGTAAGTCTATGCAAAAAAACACATATCCACTGCGGAGACACCATCACGTGTTTCTCAACGCAGTGATTCTAGAGCATTGCCCCCTGGGAAGTATGCAAATAAGAAAGCAGCGGAGACACCATCACGTGTTTCTCAACGCTGGCAGGAAACTAGCCAGGTCTTTCACCGGGAAGGAACAACCACGGGAAGGGCAGTCTCCAGTCAAGGAGACCACCTATACCAAACATGGTATCCATCCACAGACAGCCGTTTCGGGGTATTTGCCCCTCATCAGTGTGGAGTAGGAATCTGGCTTCCCGTGGTTGTTCCTTCCCGGTGAAAGACCTGGCTAGTTTCCTGCCAGCGTTGAGAAACACGTGATGGTGTCTCCGCGGCTTTCTTATATGCAAAAAAACACAACCGGCGGCAAAAAAAAAACGGTTGCGTTTTTTCTGCAAAGCGCAGGATTGTGCCGCACAGGAAAAACCGGATGTGTGAAAGCAGCCTAACTTTTCATCTATAGACAGCGTGTGAGTCCATAATGCGCTCGTCTGCTCCGGTGCTATCGGCGGTGCCAGCGTTGCGTGCACTCTGACGTCGGTGCCTGAGGGGCGCATAGACCACAGCAGAAGATAACTGGCACAAGGTGGTGATAATTATCCTTCCTGCTAATTGAGAGATTCCAGTAAACCCTTGGAAAGTGAATGCCCTTTGGCAGGATAATTGCGGCTATGATGAGAATTCAGTCCTTTTTTTATTACTTCTTGCGCAGTTTTGCCTTATTTTGCTTTCCTCTCCGCAGAACGCTTTCTGTAATTTGAGCGCGACGTTGACAAAGGCCTCACAAGTGCCTGTTGGATGAAGCCGGAGCCTCCAGTGGGTTTACGGGCAAGGACAATTGGCGTCAGATTTCTGTACCGCGCGCAAGAGAAAAGGGCAGCGTGCCCTTCATTAAGCGTGCACTGACATTCGCTGCTGTCTGCAGAGTGCAGCGCGCGGGGCCCACATTGCTGCTGGAATTCAATTAATTGGATTTCTAGTGTACAAAATCCTCTTTGTGCTGCTGAGGGCAGCCAGTGGTCGCTCAGAATAATCAGACCGGAAAAGAGGGGAAGGCTTGAGCCGAAAACAGACGGAGGGAGAATTACCCAAACTGGTGCAAACCAAAACCTGAGAGGTCGCCAACAGCAAACAATCCGATCCCATCTGCGATTTACTGCCAGTCACTATAGTGCTACATTGTGATATCATCACTGTGTGCATTATTTCTGCTGAGACATCGTTATCCTTGCCTGTGATGTATTCTGGGGTCTTTTGCTGCGGTGATCTCACTGTGTGCATGGTGACAAATAAATGCTGATAACAGCTGTTGGTGTAGACGGCGCTCTGCTATATTGGGAGACCAAGCGAAAAAAAAGTATATTGTGCACTCTTTGTAGGATCCATCCAAACCGTGGCTGTCCCACCTGTGCTGTGCTGTCACTGTGTGCCTGTGCTGTGCTGTCACTGTGTGCCTGTGCTGTGCTGTCACTGTGTGCCTGTGCTGTGCTGTCACTGTGTGCCTGTGCTGTGCTGTCACTGTGTGCCTGTGCTGTGCTGTCGCTGCGTGCCTGTGCTGTGCTGTCGCTGCGTGCCTGTGCTGTCGCTGCGTGCCTGTGCTGTCGCTGCGTGCCTGTGCTGTGCTGTCGCTGTGTGCCTGTGCTGTCGCTGCGTGCCTGTGCTGTGCTGTCGCTGTGTGCCTGTGCTGTCGCTGCGTGCCTGTGCTGTGCTGTCGCTGCGTGCCTGTGCTGTCGCTGCGTGCCTGTGCTGTCGCTGTGTGCCTGTGCTGTCGCTGTGTGCCTGTGCTGTCGCTGTGTGCCTGTGCTGTCGCTGTGTGCCTGTGCTGTCGCTGTGTGCCTGTGCTGTCGCTGTGTGCCTGTGCTGTCGCTGTGTGCCTGTGCTGTCGCTGTGTGCCTGTGCTGTCGCTGTGTGCCTGTGCTGTCGCTGTGTGCCTGTGCTGTCGCTGCGTGCCTGTGCTGCCGTGTCGCTGCGTGCCTGTGCTGCCGTGTCGCTGCGTGCCTGTACTGCCGCTGCGTGCCTGTGCTGTCGCTGCGTGCCTGTGCTGTCGCTGTGTGCCTGTGCTGTGCTGTCGCTGTGTGCCTGTGCTGTCGCTGTGTGCCTGTGCTGTCGCTGTGTGCCTGTGCCTGTGCTGTCGCTGTGTGCCTGTGCCTGTGCTGTCGCTGTGTGCCTGTGCCTGTGCTGTCGCTGTGTGCCTGTGCTGTCGCTGTGTGCCTGTGCCTGTGCTGTCGCTGCGTGCCTGTGCTGTCGCTGCGTGCCTGTGCTGTCGCTGCGTGCCTGTGCTGTCGCTGCGTGCCTGTGCTGTCGCTGCGTGCCTGTGCTGTCGCTGCGTGCCTGTGCTGTCGCTGCGTGCCTGTGCTGTCGCTGCGTGCCTGTGCTGTCGCTGCGTGCCTGTGCTGTCGCTGCGTGCCTGTGCTGTCGCTGCGTGCCTGTGCTGTCGCTGCGTGCCTGTGCTGTCGCTGCGTGCCTGTGCTGTCGCTGCGTGCCTGTGCTGTCGCTGCGTGCCTGTGCTGTGCTGCCGCTGCGTGCCTGTGCTGTCGCTGCGTGCCTGTGCTGTCGCTGCGTGCCTGTGCTGTCGCTGCGTGCCTGTGCTGTGCTGTCGCTGTGTGCCTGTGCTGTCGCTGTGTGCCTGTGCTGTCGCTGTGTGCCTGTGCTGTCGCTGTGTGCCTGTGCTGTCGCTGTGTGCCTGTGCCTGTGCTGTCGCTGTGTGCCTGTGCCTGTGCTGTCGCTGTGTGCCTGTGCCTGTGCTGTCGCTGTGTGCCTGTGCCTTTGCTGTCGCTGCGTGCCTTTGCTGTCGCTGCGTGCCTGTGCTGTCGCTGCGTGCCTGTGCTGTCGCTGCGTGCCTGTGCTGTCGCTGCGTGCCTGTGCTGTCGCTGCGTGCCTGTGCTGTCGCTGCGTGCCTGTGCTGTCGCTGCGTGCCTGTGCTGTCGCTGCGTGCCTGTGCCGGGGTGTCGCTGTCGCTGCGTGCCTGTGCCGGGGTGTCGCGGCGTGCCTGTGCCGGGGTGTCGCTGCGTGCCTGTGCCGGGGTGTCGCTGCGTGCCTGTGCCGGGGTGTCGCTGCGTGCCTGTGCCGGGGTGTCGCTGTCGCTGCGTGCCTGTGCCGTGGTGTCGCTGTCGCTGCGTGCCTGTGGTGTCGCTGCGTGCCTGTGCCGGGGTGTCGCTGTCGCTGCGTGCCTGTGGTGTCGCGGCGTGCCTGTGCCGGGGTGTCGCTGCGTGCCTGTGCCGGGGTGTCGCTGTCGCTGCGTGCCTGTGGTGTCGCGGCGTGCCTGTGCCGGGGTGTCGCTGCGTGCCTGTGCCGGGGTGTCGCGGCGTGCCTGTGCTATGATGTCGCTGTGTGCATTATATTGGGCATTGTGGAAGACCCCCAGTCTGTACGGTGACTTATCTACCAATTTCCAATAATGACATTAATTCCATTATATTCTTTGCAGCCGCAGATGGTTGATACATTGTATCACTGCACGCTCCATGAAATTAACCGCAGAACATCTGTCAGGAAAGTCTGATGTTTCCGCTAATCAGGCACAGTCTGTACCGGGAACCACTCGCCGTCTTCCCCCCCCCTAAGGTTGTATGCCTACGATCAGGACTCGCTGCATCCTGGACGCGCTGGGTCCTGACCTGCGGGGCTGCGAGTCTGCGAGTCTCCTCCGCAGGAGAATGCAGGAGACCGCAGCTGCTTGTACCAACGATTGGGGCGCTGCGGTCTCTCGCTTGTGTTGTCCCTACAGACATGCTACAGTCTGGAAAGCCGCCCCGCAGGTCAGTGTTTCTTGCCGAAAAAACAAGCACAGTGGGCGCGGGATTTCTAGAAATCCATCCACTGTGCTTGTACTGTACAACGCAGCGTTTTGGACGCAGCTGACGCACGCTACATCCAAAACGCTGCAAACACTGATCGCGGGCACGCAGCCAAAAAGTGACGTGTAGAAATTTATCAAACAATGTACATTTTTTTTTTTTTTTGTTCATTTTTTTTTTATTAGGGCGCTCACTTGGTGAGGTAGATCCTCTTAGCCCAAGGTCCGGGTGGGCAAACGGGCGTTGCTGGAACAGACGGGTGAACGACGCAGGGCACAGGCAGCAGAGGGACTGGAGACCGCAGGCAGATAGTTGAGATACTGGAGCCCACAGGAAGGCAGGTAGCTGAGGAAATGGAGACTGCAGGCAGCTAGGATATGTCTGGAGACCGCATGCAGGTTGTGCGATACTGGGAACCACAGGCAGATGGCTAGCTCAACTGGAAGCCACAGGCAGATGGCTAGCTCAAGTGGAGGCCACAGGCAGATGGCTAGCTCAACTGGAGGCCACAGGCAGATGGCTAGCTCAACTGGAGGCCACAGGCAGATGGCTAGCTCAACTGGAGGCCACAGGCAGATGGCTAGCTCAACTGGAGGCCACAGGCAGATGGCTAGCTCAACTGGAGGCCACAGGCAGATGGCTAGCTCAACTGGAGGCCACAGGCAGATGGCTAGCTCAACTGGAGGCCACAGGCAGATGGCTAGCTCAACTGGAGGCCACAGGCAGATGGCTAGCTCAACTGGAGGCCACAGGCAGATGGCTAGCTCAACTGGAGGCCACAGGCAGATGGCTAGCTCAACTGGAGGCCACAGGCAGATGGCTAGCTCAACTGGAGGCCACAGGCAGATGGCTAGCTCAACTGGAGGCCACAGGCAGATGGCTAGCTCAACTGGAGGCCACAGGCAGATGGCTAGCTCAACTGGAGGCCACAGGCAGATGGCTAGCTCAACTGGAGGCCACAGGCAGATGGCTAGCTCAACTGGAGGCCACAGGCAGATGGCTAGCTCAACTGGAGGCCACAGGCAGATGGCTAGCTCAACTGGAGGCCACAGGCAGATGGCTAGCTCAACTGGAGGCCACAGGCAGATGGCTAGCTCAACTGGAGGCCACAGGCAGATGGCTAGCTCAACTGGAGGCCACAGGCAGATGGCTAGCTCAACTGGAGGCCACAGGCAGATGGCTAGCTCAACTGGAGGCCACAGGCAGATGGCTAGCTCAACTGGAGGCCACAGGCAGATGGCTAGCTCAACTGGAGGCCACAGGCAGATGGCTAGCTCAACTGGAGGCCACAGGCAGATGGCTAGCTCAACTGGAGGCCACAGGCAGATGGCTAGCTCAACTGGAGGCCACAGGCAGATGGCTAGCTCAACTGGAGGCCACAGGCAGATGGCTAGCTCAACTGGAGGCCACAGGCAGATGGCTAGCTCAACTGGAGGCCACAGGCAGATGGCTAGCTCAACTGGAGGCCACAGGCAGATGGCTAGCTCAACTGGAGGCCACAGGCAGATGGCTAGCTCAACTGGAGGCCACAGGCAGATGGCTAGCTCAACTGGAGGCCACAGGCAGATGGCTAGCTCAACTGGAGGCCACAGGCAGATGGCTAGCTCAACTGGAGGCCACAGGCAGATGGCTAGCTCAACTGGAGGCCACAGGCAGATGGCTAGCTCAACTGGAGGCCACAGGCAGATGGCTAGCTCAACTGGAGGCCACAGGCAGATGGCTAGCTCAACTGGAGGCCACAGGCAGATGGCTAGCTCAACTGGAGGCCACAGGCAGATGGCTAGCTCAACTGGAGGCCACAGGCAGATGGCTAGCTCAACTGGAGGCCACAGGCAGACGGCTAGCTCAACTGGAGGCCACAGGCAGCTAAGAGACATCCTGGAAACTCCATGTAGGAAGCTAAAGAGCTGGAAGTCACAGACAGCCGGGAGATGTGCTGGAGACCGCGAGCAGATTGTGCGATAATGGAAACTGCACACAGACAGCTGAAGAATGGAAGAGGCCGGATACATCTGAAAATCGCAGACAGGTTGCTGTGCACAAACAAATATCCACTAAAAAAGTCCTAGGAACATCGAAATCTTAATACCAAGACCCCGGTGTGAGTCTTAGAATCCCTTATATATAGGTCTATGAAGCTCATCACGCCGGGGGCTACTTGCAAAGCTAGACTTGGAGTACAAGAGAGTTTAGTGGACGGGGACAGGTGTGTAATCATAAAATTAGATTACAAAATAATAATAGTTATTTAAGTAAAAAAATAAACCCTGGGTGACTGATTATTAGAAATGACTAGTGTATAATACGAGTGGGTTTTCCTCCTGCTGCTTCTTCAGTGGTCCCGTCCTTGGGATCGATGCTGTGTGCCAGGTCTATTGTGGGAAACCCTCTGTACTGGTCCTGCCTATTCTGTTCTGCTCTTCTGGATGCAGATATCTGCTTGTTCTGCTCTTCGGGATGCAGATATCTGCCTGTTCTGCTCTTCGGGATGCAGATATCTGCCTGTTCTGCTCTTCGGGATGCAGATATCTGCTTGTTCTGCTCTTCTGGATGCAGATAGCTGCTTGTTCTGCTCTTCTGGATGCAGATAGCTGCTTGTTCTGCTCTTCTGGATGCAGATAGCTGCTTGTTCTGCTCTTCGGGATGCAGATAGCTGCTTGTTCTGCTCTTCGGGATGCAGATAGCTGCTTGTTCTGCTCTTCTGGATGCAGATATCTGCTTGTTCTGCTCTCCTGGATGCAGATATCTGCTTGTTCTGCTCTTCTGGATGCAGATATCTGCTTGTTCTGCTCTTCGGGATGCAGATATCTGCTTGTTCTGCTCTTCGGGATGCAGATATCTGCTTGTTCTGCTCTTCGGGATGCAGATATCTGCTTGTTCTGCTCTTCGGGATGCAGATAGCTGCTTGTTCTGCTCTTCGGGATGCAGATATCTGCTTGTTCTGCTCTTCGGGATGCAGATAGCTGCTTGTTCTGCTCTTCGGGATGCAGATATCTGCTTGTTCTGCTCTTCGGGATGCAGATAGCTGCTTGTTCTGCTCTTCGGGATGCAGATATCTGCTTGTTCTGCTCTTCGGGATGCAGATATCTGCTTGCTCTGCTCTTCGGGATGCAGATATCTGCTTGTTCTGCTCTTCGGGATGCAGATATCTGCTTGTTCTGCTCTTCGGGATGCAGATATCTGCTTGTTCTGCTCTTCGGGATGCAGATATCTGCTTGTTCTGCTCTTCGGGATGCAGATATCTGCTTGTTCTGCTCTTCGGGATGCAGATATCTGCTTGTTCTGCTCTTCGGGATGCAGATATCTGCTTGTTCTGCTCTTCGGGATGCAGATATCTGCTTGCTCTGCTCTTCGGGATGCAGATATCTGCTTGTTCTGCTCTTCGGGATGCAGATATCTGCTTGTTGTGCTCTTCGGGATGCAGATATCTGCTTGTTGTGCTCTTCGGGATGCAGATATCTGCTTGTTGTGCTCTTCTGGATGCAGATATCTGCTTGTTCTGCTCTTCGGGATGCAGATATCTGCTTGTTCTGCTCTTCGGGATGCAGATATCTGCTTGTTCTGCTCTTCGGGATGCAGATATCTGCTTGTTCTGCTCTTCGGGATGCAGATATCTGCTTGTTCTGCTCTTCGGGATGCAGATATCTGCTTGTTCTGCTCTTCGGGATGCAGATAGCTGCTTGTTCTGCTCTTCGGGATGTAGATAGCTGCTTGTTCGGTGTCTGCGCATCTTTTGCTGCAGGACACTGACCTGGTATCACATTGTGCTCTCGCAGCGGAGCACCTGGGGCACCGGAATTCACATTACTTACTAAAACCCGTGGTGCTTTAGCCCCATGTGTTTCATTCCCCAGTAGTGGTATCGTCACGTCTACAAGTAGAGATCGCCAGAGCCCATCACGGCACTCGCCTTGTGCGGTCTTACCTTGACATTATCGGTAATCCCAGTGATTGGCTGCAGCGGTCATGTGTTGTAGACGTGACATCACCTCTGCAGCCCTACAGATTGGCGGGGAGCTCTGAAAGGGCGCCACTTAATTTGCTCTTCATTGAAATCCTTTCCCAGTGACCCGCATACACCTGTATAGGGGGAGGGTGGGGAGACGCGGCTGCTGACGGTATCTGTACGAGTGTGAATGAAGCCGGCCAGTATATTACGTGTATAACATCTTTATATCCTTGTATCCGCGTAGAGCTCAGATATCACAGTGGCCTCGGGCTATAAACACCAGACGACTGTCAGCCGAGCGCTCGTGTATTCTTATGGGAGAGAGACACTGAAATTTAGAAGCCACCGGACACAAGGGATGTTCTTCTGGTCCCCCCCCCCCCCCAATATCCGGGTGTTTGGGCGACTTTAATATTTAGTGGGGCTTAAAGAAAAAATCGGCTTATAAAGTTTAGGGTTGTCCAATTTCTGATCTGGAGCGATTGGCACGGATTGTTATGGTTTTGCTTTGTGATGTTTGTGATCCTTATAAATCTATTTATTCCGGATACTTTTTTATTCGAGGACGATCCAGAGTATGGAAATGTCAGACTGGTCCGGCCGATGGAGAATAGAGGATAGAGGCAGCGAGGAGCTGAGATTGCCTCCTGCCTTCCCGCTGCCCTCGCACACGCTGCCGGCTGTCACCGGCGGGCTATTTGTGACCGGTCACCCAGGAGCTGCGGTGAATTATGTATTAGTAGGTGACCCATTTTTAGACAAATCCGTCCTTCGTCTAGTCAGGTCACTTTGCAGCCGACAGGCAAATCTGCGGTTACCTGCGGAGCAGCCGGGGCTGTGACCGTCTGATGTACGGGCAGCACCGTGCCAGCTGCTGTGTATAGGAGGCACCTTTAATTATATGCGTTTCCTATAGAGGAGGCTTCTTCCTCCGGAGCTGCCATTAGTTATGTTATAAAATATAAATGCTTCTACTTTTTTATTTGTTTTGCAAAATTGCCAGATTTTGCCTTTTGTATTTGCATAGAAAATAATGAATGATAAAAATATGCAAATTTGATATATGTCTTAACCAAGTGGGCGTGACTAATAAAGTGAATGCACAGAGAAGTCCAGGAGCAAATCCGGGAGAATCCTGCAGCGACGCCCCCTTGGTCAAGAAAATCACAAAAACATTCGGCTCCTGGGTTAAAATCATTTTTTAGCTGAGCTTTATGTTTTGTATTATTACAATGATGACGTGCAAGTTTCCTTATTTTCCATTAATTCTGTTCTTACAAGATCCCAAGTCTGGGGAATAAATGTCCAGGTCAAGTCCAGACGTGTTATTAAATGGTCACCTTTAGGCTATGTGCGCACAGTGCGTTTTCCCGCTGCGGTTTTGCGCATTTTTCAGGTGCGTTTTTGGTCTAAAAACTGCATGGTCTGCTTCCCCAGCAAAGCCTATGAGTTTCCATTTCTGCCGTCTGCACACAACTTTTTTTTTTTTTTTGTTTTTGCTGCGTTTTTGAGCTGAAAAAAAAAAAAAATGGTCATGTCAATTCTTTTCTGCGTTTTATTCCGTTTTCCACCCATGCAATGCATTGGAAAAACGCAGCAAAATGCAGAGATCAAAAACGCAGTGTGTTTTTGTGTGTATTGCATAAAAACGCAGCGTCAAAAAAACGCAGCGTATGCATATATCCTTATTTTAACCGTAGAACTTCCTGAGCTCCGCCATGTGGTGCCGAGCACGGAGCCGCCGTGTGGTGCCGAGCACGGAGCCGCCGTGTGGTGCCGAGAGCACGGAGCCCCCCGTACGGGGCCGAGCACGGAGCCCCCCCCCCCCCCCGGATGGTGCCGAGCACGGAGCCCCCCCCCGCCCCCGGACGGTGCCGAGCACGGAGCCCCCCGGACGGTGCCGAGCACGGAGCCCCCCCCCCCCACCCCTGGACGGTGCCGAGCACGGAGCCCCGCCCCCCCCCCCCCCCCCCGGAAGGTGCCGAGCATGGAGGCCCCCCCCGTAGTACGGTGCCGAGCACGATGATTTCTACTGACTTTTCTGCATGAGGGGCTCCCAACTCTCCCCGATGGCATATGTCACGGTTGGAGGGGAATATGGCACTTTCTGTATCATCATGTCTGATCCTTTTTTCTCGTGACAGATAAGCTGCGGCTTAAGTCCACAGTATAAAAAAAATTGTCCAATATTGTTGGAAGTTTGACCATCTGATGTAAATGGGGACCCCCTAATTCTTCCCCAGTAAATGATGTTGGGAGGATTGTGCAGATGGAATTTCATCCCCCGTCCTGATATATGGCGGTGACTTTTTGCTATTTCCCCATTGAACACACATGACCGCAGTATCGGCCTCGTGCTCCTGTGCGTGTAGAGCCCGGAGAGATGGCCGCCGCCGCTGAATCTGCAGCTTGTGCCGTTATTACAGTCACTGGTCATATAGGCAGAACGATAGCCGCTCTATACCGGGCACTGATACCGGCAGGAGATAACGAGCGCGAGCCCCGGGCTGGTCAGTGATAGAAAAGCATTACCGTGCAGAGCGGATTATCCCGGAGCCTGCGGGGGCGGGGGGGGGGGGGGGCACGGCTCCGTCGCTCTGTCGTTGGTTTTCTCGTTCTTGGGGTGGTTTATTTTTGTTTTGTAGTAAATTGGTTCTGACGCGGATAAATCGCAGCGTGGAGGTTTCTGTACCAGATATCGGGGCTCTGATACTATAAGTGGCCGGCTCTTTATCGTCTTTATCCACCCGTGGATATTAATGTGTTACTGGAGATGGGATTATTCTGGAGAATTCGGATAATCGTCATTCATGAGACCGGGACTGTAAGAATCTGTAGGAAATATTCGCATTTTCTGTACAATATAAATTCGGGAATTTCTTTTGGCGCTTCAGCTTGTTCCCATTTTGCAGCCAGTGCGGACGTCGTCTGCGCCAGGACAAGGAGCCTCCATTAAGGCTTTGTGCACATGTTGCATTTTTGACGCATTTTTCCAGTGCAAACCTGAAGGGAATCCTGACGTCTCCGGCGCACGTTGCGTATTTTCTCCTTGCAGATTTGGTGCAAATTTAAATCTACTCTTTCAGCGTTTTTTGCTGCAGATTTCACCCATAATAAAGAAAGAATGGAAAAAATCTGCCCCAAAATGCTGCAAAAATGCATAAAAAACTAGCATGTTTGCCGATGCTTTTTACTGTTAAAAGATGCAGAAATGGTGCAGAAATTTCTGCACTAAATACTTAACTTTGGCACCTACTGTAATGCACGTGCCCTTGTGGCGGACTGACCTCATCTTTGTATTTGTCTCAATAAGTGCCCTGTGATTCTGCATCTGCCTATAAAATCCACTGCGAGGGAAATACTTTGCTTTCTGTTATATATTAGGTTATATATGAAAATCCTGATGATTGGTTCCCTTTAAAGGGAATCTGTCAGCAGGTTTTTACTATGTAATCTGAGGGCAGTACAATATAGGGACTGAGAGCCTGATTCCAGCAATGAATTACTTACTGGGCTGTGTTCTGCTGTTTCAATATCAGCAGGAGATTATCACTACAGGACTTGGTGCCTCCTGGTCCAGTCACACCCCCACCACTGATTAGCAGCTTTCTGTCACTATGAAGTGTATAAAGAAAGCTGCCAAGCAGATGTGTGGGCGAGGTTATACACAGCTGCCAGTCAGTGGTGTCGGTGGGTTTTACACAGCTGTCAATCAGTGGTATAGGTGGGGTTAGACACAAAGCTGCCAATCAGTGGTGTGGGCGGAGTTATGCATAGAAAGCTGCCAGTGGTATGGGCGGGGTTATACATATAAAGCTGCCAATCAGTGGTGTGGGCGAGGTTATACACTGCCAATCAGTGGTGTGGCCGGGGTTATGCACATAAAGCTGCTAATCAGTGGTGTGGGCGGAGTTAGGCACATAAAGCTGCCAATCAGTGGTGTGGGCGGAGTTATGCATAGAAAGCTGCCAGTGGTATGGGCGGGGTTATACACAAAGCTGCCAATCAGTGGTGTGGAGGGGTTGTACAGTCCTCAGTATTCCAAGCTTTGCTACATCTACAGCAGAGAAAACTGATAGTTCACTGCATGCAGCAGTTGTGATACAAAGTGACACATCACTGGAATCAGGGTCTCTGCCCCTACATCATGCTGCTGGCTGATTTAAGTAGGAAAAACCTGGTGATTGGATTAACTTTTAATACAGTGATCTCTGCTGAGCTTTTACATAGTTCATCTTTGTTGGACTCCTCGAAAAACTATTCTGATGGGAGCTCCCGACAGAGCCCCCCTGGAGCCATCACCTGAAGCCGACCGTGGCACTGTGGACCCCGTCTGCCTCCGTCCTTTCAGGATTTGTTTTTTTTAAGACCTGTACAAAAACGAGGCAAATGTCATATCAACGTCACCCCAAAAAAAAAAGCTGCAGAAGCTCCTCCATGCCGGCCAGTGTTTCCCAGTGAAATCAGCAGATTCAGCAGATGGGCACCTTCATTTTCTTAATTCTCGTGTTTTTCCTGATTCCCTCTGCTTTGATTCATTGCAGCTCTTGTTTTGAAAAACACCTAAAAAAAAAAAAATATGGGAAATTCAAAGTTCCAGAGATATTTTAGCCCAGAACGTGCTGAAATCCTCTCTTCAGTTTTTTGCTTTAGGCAACTGGAAAAAAAATCATCCTCCAGAGGTTGCAATCCAATCTGAAATCTGCATCTTGAGGGAAATGCGCGCGCTGGGGGACGGTTTCCATTTGCAGACGCTGGAGGACGGTTTCCATTTGCAGACGCTGCAGAATTTGTCTGCTTTCTCTTGCTCTTCTGTTACGGGGAATAATAAAAAAAAAAAGGATTTACTGTGCATATAAATGAGCGCTATTCGAGCCACTGGCAGAAATGCTTGTGTCATAGAGCTGGAGGCGCTGCGATAATTAGATAAGTGATGGATAGCGCCACGTGCCAAATAAAACAGCAGCATCGGGCGGGTTTATCACTCGCCAGATCATATCTGCTGTATGGTAAAAACAAGAGCGGTGTAAATCATGAAGCATGGAGTGAAAAGCAACGGAGCGGTGACCGGCAGACATTGTGTGAACGCAAATAACACCTATACTGCACAACATGGAAGGCTGGGCGCACGGTGCAGAAATTTTCTGCATTAAATCTGCACCTTGTAGAAAAATGTGCCAAAAAACGCATACATTTTTGGTGCATTTTTGTTCCATGCATTTTTTTTTGTTTTGTTTAAGTCAATGGGTGTAAGCACTAAAAAAAAAAGTAGGAAAAAATGCACCAAGAATTGACTCTGCAGATTATTTTTTGCACCAAATCTGCAAGTAAAAAAAAATAAGCGATGTGTGTACAACACGTGAAGGTAGACATGTAGATTTTGGCTCAAATCTGCATCAAAAACGCACTTTGCGAACACGTAAAAGTAACTCACCCCCCCAGCATGTCAATTCTTTCAGTTTTTCCACCCCAGAATGCATAGAAAGTGCATGCAAAAGACGCGTAAAAAATGCAGCAAAAAAGTGCGCTTTTTCTGCCAAGAGATGCAGATTTGCTGTTGAAATTTCTGCAAGTAAATGCTCAGCGTGCGCACACAGGACTGTATCTTCTAACCCTTCGCTATACGTGGACATTGATCGGACACTGTCAATTCCATTTCAGCAGAATTCATTGTGGATTTCACCGTTTGCAATGCCGATAAGGAAGTCTACAAAAAACCTTCTGCAAGATCCACATTTAGCACGAGCAGTCTGCACAGTTTCAGCAGCGATTTTTGTGCTGATATTGATTATTGATTAGTTTCACCCGGCGAATCTGAGAATGGCGAGGTCTATGGATACCTAAAGTGTGGATGTATAGGCATGTACAGCTCAAGCCTGAAAAGGGGGAAAAAAATCCGTCTCCTGGTATTGAAGTCGTCCTAACCGCTGGTGATCGGGATGATTATTATCGATTAGGACACCTGTGGCCGTCCGTACGCCGAGAATCCAGAGCTATGTCGTCCCACCGGTATTTGGAGACCTTCAAGTCATTTATGAAAAGAAGAAACTGATTTTGTGGGGGACCCGGCACAGATGGCTCCATCTCATATGTGATGCTTCTTAATTTCCCTGGGGGTTTTCCTGTGAAAAATATCCCAGTGGGATCTGTGGGTTTTGGGTTTTTATTTTTTTTTTTTTTTTTTGGTTCTTAGTTTCATTCATTTTCTTTATCTTAAATGAAATACAATCTGATGATAGAAGTGAAGTGGCTCGTTTTGGCCTCGACGGGCGCGGGCTCATTTTGGCCTCGACGGGCGCGGGCTCGTTTTGGCCTCGACGGGCGCGGGCTCGTTTTGGCCTCGACGGGCGCGGGCTCGTTTTGGCCTCGACGGGCGCGGGCTCGTTTTGGCCTCGACGGGCGCGGGCTCGTTTTGGCCTCGACGGGCGCGGGCTCGTTTTGGCCTCGACGGGCGCGGGCTCGTTTTGGCCTCGACGGGCGCGGGCTCGTTTTGGCCTCGACGGGCGCGGGCTCGTTTTGGCCTCGACGGGCGCGGGCTCGTTTTGGCCTCGACGGGCGCGGGCTCGTTTTGGCCTCGACGGGCGCGGGCTCCTCGTAAAATGGTACAATATTTACTGGTAATAGAAGTTATTTCGTGTTGACCTTGATTAGGACCAGTCTATCCTGTACTGGTCTGACCATGCATTTTTGTAGTGACTTGAGCGTTGTCACCAGTGAATGCCATTAACGTTGCAGGGATTCGGCCATTGTGACTCAATCAAGTTGCTGAAGCTAATGGTGTGTTCAGACAGTCTGGTTTTGGGACATTAAGGACGTCCAATCAACCAATTAAAAGTCGATTAATCATTGCACATTTACTGCAAATGAAAACTGATGGTAACCGAATAATTAATAAAAGCATTCTGTCCCCAGACAACGTCGTGTTATCGGCAGCACATTCCTTCTGCAATGTGCTGCCGGTGATTTTATGCCGGTAGAGATGATCCAATCACCCACTGTACGTTCCTCAGTCGCCATGCCTGGGGCTCGCTCTGCCTCCGGCCCGGCTGTACTTGGATCGACGTTCCTTTCCTCTAGCTACCAAGAGACTAGCCGCAGTGGCGTGAGGATCGCGGTGGTCAGTGTAAACCACACATTGCCTCCGCCATCTTGGAGCACCAATATAGTCATGAGGCAATCGGAGGACACCAGGTCGGACACTTCGATCTCACTTGATGGCAGTGGGCCTGTGTTGGGTCCACCTTCTCCGGGCACACACGTTGTCAGCTCTCCATAAACAGTCCTTGCCATGCACCATTGATATCTCTGACCATCTCCTTGAGAAGATTTACCAAAATCAAATGCTCTAGAATTCCGCATCAAATTACGCTGAAAAAATAACCAACCGCCACCTGTGTACACGCTGAGCGCCAAATAACGGTTTTATACACATTTTACACCAAACTACATGGTTTTGAAAAGTGTCTAATAAAGGAGATATGGTTGAGTCCAAAACTAATCCAGATTTGGCACAAAATATTGGTGGTAAATCGAGGTATAAAAATGTCTAACATTGCACAATGCATTAAATGGATCAAGCCGCTGCTGTCCCAGCTGTGATAAATGTGGCGCTGTGCCGCTCAAGTTATATGCTGGCGAAATCTAGGAGAAAAAGCTTCATGTTGCTTGTCGCCAACATTATTATAATATAAAAAGAATCTTTCACGAAGTCAAAACCCGGGTGTGCTCTTATTATGTTCCCACTGCAGCACTGAGTATGCCGGGGTTTTTTGTTTGTTATAAATCTGCCATACAGTTCTTGTTATATGGGCTATTTTTTGTCTTTAGCAAGGGGACGTGGACCTCAGGATTATTATGCAAAGAAGCTTGGCCACGCCCCAGAGGGTCCCGTCGGCCACGCCCCAGAGGGTCCCGTCGGCCACGCCCCAGAGGGTCCCGTCGGCCACGCCCCAGAGGGTCCCGTCGGCCACGCCCCAGAGGGTCCCGTCGGCCACGCCCCAGAGGGTCCCGTCGGCCACGCCCCAGAGGGTCCCGTCGGCCACGCCCCAGAGGGTCCCGTCGGCCACGCCCCAGAGGGTCCCGTCGGCCACGCCCCAGAGGGTCCCGTCGGCCACGCCCCAGAGGGTCCCGTCGGCCACGCCCCAGAGGGTCCCGTCGGCCACGCCCCAGAGGGTCCCGTCGGCCACGCCCCAGAGGGTCCCGTCGGCCACGCCCCAGAGGGTCCCGTCGGCCACGCCCCAGAGGGTCCCGTCGGCCACGCCCCAGAGGGTCCCGTCGGCCACGCCCCAGAGGGTCCCGTCGGCCACGCCCCAGAGGGTCCCGTCGGCCACGCCCCAGAGGGTCCCGTCGGCCACGCTAAAATTCATAAACATGAGCACTAAAACAAAAACTATCTCTGGAATCTTATGGCAGATTAAAAAAAATTGAATATGGGAGCTGCAGGAATAAAAATAGGAGCAAAAACTAGACACTTATGACCTGGTGACAGCCCCTTTTGTAAGAAAAAAAAAAATAAAAAATCTTCTAAAATGTAAGTTCACAAGTAAAGGAGGCGTTTATAGAGGTCTTCTCTTTTCTTCCAGCCTCAGCTCAGTGGTATTTTTGTCTTGAACTCTAGAAATCTGAGCTGGCCGGGTTTCTAAGGCCGTGCTTAATATTTGTTGTATCCACGGCATCAGCTGTTGAATGTAAAGCTGATTTGGCGCTCGGTGACGGCTGCCATTGTAACCTAAGCCAGAACACTTGTCAATATAAAGAAGAGTATCTGCCTCCTTATCTGCAACCTCCTTGAAAACTGCACCATAAATGACACATTTTTTGGGGTCCTCCTTATTCCGGGGCACACAGTAGTAACCATCGCAGCAGTGTTACAGCCGTCACCAGTGTGAGCTGAGCAGTGACTATAAAAATTAAAGAGATAATGCATTACTACTTTTATTATTTTATAGTATTCCGAGAGTTTTTTTCCTAATATTTTAAGTACCCCCTAATCAATGTTTCCTAAAACTGTCTTAAACGGGAACATTTTTTTTTTTAGCTTTTTATTACTGACCATGCATTGCACAAAAACATTCTAAAAAGCATTAAATGATTTTCATTTGAGTCTTTGTATTTTCCGCTCGCAGCCGAGTATCTGAGACTTGTGGCTAGTGATCGCTATCTCTTTATTGTGGCTAGTGAGAGCTTATCTCTTTATTGTGGCTAGTGATCGCTATCTCTTTATTGTGGCTAGTGAACGCTTATCTCTTTATTGTGGCTAGTGAGCGCTTATCTCTTTATTGTGGCTAGTGAGCGCTTATCTCTTTATTGTGGCTAGTGAGCGCTTATCTCTTTATTGTGGCTAGTGAGCGCTTATCTCTTTATTGTGGCTAGTGAGCGCTTATCTCTTTATTGTGGCTAGTGAGCGCTTATCTATTTATTGTGGCTAGTGATCGCTATCTCTTTATTGTGGCTAGTGAGCGCTTATCTCTTTATTGTGGCTAGTGATCGCTATCTCTCTATTGTGGCTAGTGAGCGCTTATCTCTTTATTGTGGCTAGTGAGCGCTTATCTATTTATTGTGGCTAGTGAGCGCTTATCTCTTTATTGTGGCTAGTGAGCGCTTATCTATTTATTGTGGCTAGTGATCGCTTATCTCTTTATTGTGGCTAGTGAGCGCTTATCTCTTTATTGTGGCTAGTGAGCGCTTATCTCTTTATTGTGGCTAGTGAGCGCTTATCTCTTTATTGTGGCTAGTGAGCGCTTATCTATTTATTGTGGCTAGTGAGCGCTTATCTCTTTATTGTGGCTAGTGAGCGCTTATCTATTTATTGTGGCTAGTGATCGCTATCTCTTTATTGTGGCTAGTGATCGCTATCTCTTTATTGTGGCTAGTGATCGCTTATCTCTTTATTGTGGCTAGTGAGCGCTTATCTCTTTATTGTGGCTAGTGAGCGCTTATCTCTCTATTGTGGCTAGTGAGCGCTTATCTCTCTATTGTGGCTAGTGGGCGCTTATCTCTCTATTGTGGCTAGTGAGCGCTTAGCTCTTTATTGTGGCTAGTGAGCGCTTATCTCTTTATTGTGGCTAGTGAGCGCTTATCTCTTTATTGTGGCTAGTGAGCGCTTATCTATTTATTGTGGCTAGTGAGCGCTTATCTCTTTATTGTGGCTAGTGAGCGCTTATCTCTTTATTGTGGCTAGTGATCGCTATCTCTTTATTGTGGCTACTGATCGCTATCTCTTTATTGTGGCTAGTGAGCGCTTATCTCTTTATTGTGGCTAGTGAGCGCTTATCTCTTTATTGTGGCTAGTGAGCGCTTATCTCTTTATTGTGGCTAGTGAGCGCTTATCTCTTTATTGTGGCTAGTGAGCGCTTATCTCTTTATTGTGGCTAGTGAGCGCTTATCTCTTTATTGTGGCTAGTGATCGCTATCTCTTTATTGTGGCTAGTGATCGCTTATCTCTTTATTGTGGCTAGTGATCGCTATCTCTTTATTGTGGCTAGTGATCGCTATCTCTCTATTGTGGCTAGTGAGCGCTTAGCTCTTTATTGTGGCTAGTGAGCGCTTATCTCTTTATTGTGGCTAGTGATCGCTATCTCTCTATTGTGGCTAGTGATCGCTATCTCTTTATTGTGGCTAGTGAGCGCTTATCTCTTTATTGTGGCTAGTGAGCGCTTAGCTCTTTATTGTGGCTAGTGAGCGCTTATCTCTTTATTGTGGCTAGTGATCGCTATCTCTCTATTGTGGCTAGTGATCGCTATCTCTTTATTGTGGCTAGTGAGCGCTTATCTCTTTATTGTGGCTAGTGAGCGCTTATCTCTTTATTGTGGCTAGTGAGCGCTTATCTCTTTATTGTGGCTAGTGATCGCTATCTCTTTATTGTGGCTAGTGATCGCTATCTCTTTATTGTGGCTAGTGAGCGCTTATCTCTTTATTGTGGCTAGTGAGCGCTTATCTCTTTATTGTGGCTAGTGAGCGCTTATCTCTTTATTGTGGCTAGTGAGCGCTTATCTCTTTATTGTGGCTAGTGAGCGCTTATCTCTTTATTGTGGCTAGTGATCGCTATCTCTTTATTGTGGCTAGTGAGCGCTTATCTCTTTATTGTGGCTAGTGATCGCTATCTCTTTATTGTGGCTAGTGATCGCTATCTCTCTATTGTGGCTAGTGAGCGCTTAGCTCTTTATTGTGGCTAGTGAGCGCTTATCTCTTTATTGTGGCTAGTGAGCGCTTATCTCTTTATTGTGGCTAGTGAGCGCTTATCTCTTTATTGTGGCTAGTGAGCGCTTATCTCTTTATTGTGGCTAGTGAGCACTTATCTCTTTATTGTGGCTAGTGAGCGCTTATCTCTTTATTGTGGCTAGTGAGCGCTTATCTCTTTATTGTGGCTAGTGATCGCTATCTCTCTATTGTGGCTAGTGAGCGCTTAGCTCTTTATTGTGGCTAGTGAGCGCTTATCTCTTTATTGTGGCTAGTGAGGGCTTATCTCTTTATTGTGGCTAGTGAGCGCTTATCTCTTTATTGTGGCTAGTGAGCGCTTATCTCTTTATTGTGGCTAGTGAGCGCTTATCTCTTTATTGTGGCTAGTGATCGCTATCTCTCTATTGTGGCTAGTGAGCGCTTATCTCTTTATTGTGGCTAGTGAGCGCTTATCTCTTTATTGTGGCTAGTGAGCGCTTATCTCTTTATTGTGGCTAGTGAGCGCTTATCTCTTTATTGTGGCTAGTGAGCGCTTATCTCTTTATTGTGGCTAGTGATCGCTTATCTCTTTATTGTGGCTAGTGAGCGCTTATCTCTTTATTGTGGCTAGTGATCGCTATCTCTCTATTGTGGCTAGTGATCGCTATCTCTCTATTGTGGCTAGTGAGCGCTTATCTCTTTATTGTGGCTAGTGAGCGCTTATCTCTTTATTGTGGCTAGTGAGCGCTTATCTCTTTATTGTGGCTAGTGAGCGCTTATCTCTTTATTGTGGCTAGTGATCGCTTATCTCTTTATTGTGGCTAGTGAGCGCTTATCTCTTTATTGTGGCTAGTGAGCGCTTATCTCTTTATTGTGGCTAGTGATCGCTTATCTCTTTATTGTGGCTAGTGAGCGCTTATCTCTTTATTGTGGCTAGTGATCGCTTATCTCTTTATTGTGGCTAGTGAGCGCTTATCTCTCTATTGTGGCTAGTGAGCGCTTATCTCTTTATTGTGGCTAGTGAGCGCTTATCTCTTTATTGTGGCTAGTGAGCGCTTATCTCTTTATTGTGGCTAGTGAGCGCTTATCTCTTTATTGTGGCTAGTGAGCGCTTATCTCTTTATTGTGGCTAGTGAGCGCTTATCTCTTTATTGTGGCTAGTGATCGCTTATCTCTTTATTGTGGCTAGTGAGCGCTTATCTCTTTATTGTGGCTAGTGAGCGCTTATCTCTTTATTGTGGCTAGTGAGCGCTTATCTCTTTATTGTGGCTAGTGAGCGCTTATCTCTTTATTGTGGCTAGTGAGCGCTTATCTCTTTATTGTGGCTAGTGAGCGCTTATCTCTTTATTGTGGCTAGTGAGCACTGAATAGAAAGATTTTAGCATAAAATACAAAGTATAACCATAAAATGTAGCCGGAGGAAGCCGAGGGATGAGGCCGGGAGCTTTGTGCTTGTATTTTCGATGTACCTGTAACGCTGTTCTCTCCGCCCGCAGGCATTTGGACAAGCGCACAGTAACCATAAAAAGGTGGCCGCGGATGGAGAAAGCCGAGAGGAATCGCTCATACAAGAATCCGCCACCAAGGAAGAATACTACATGAAAAAGGTGCTAGAGCTGCAAACCGAGCTGAAGCAGTCCAAGAACGTGGTGGCCAACACCGTGTCCGAGAACGAGCGCCTGAGCTCCCTGGCACAGGAGCTGAGAGAGGTACGGCGCAGGCACTACTATGTGCGGGAAGATGGGTGCAAGCCCCCAGTGACCTACTAATGAGCGGGGAAGGAGATAAGGCAGGGTGCGCACATATACAGGGTCTCAGCTGAGGGTCTCCATCCAAATCCCCCAATAAACAGGATTCCAATGAAAGCCCCAACAAAACCTCGAGGGAATCATTCACTACGGTATTTACCAGCGGATGCAGTCTCTTTTGGACTCCATCTTGGCAGTTTTCGTATATGTCAAGTTTTTGTGCACATTTCACAAAGATGAAAACTTTTGGGGCTTCCATTGGAATTCTGTTCATGTGGGATTCTATCGGAAACCCCAATAAAGGCGTCACTTGTGTATGTGTGATCCTATCCTTACTGTAAGGCCGAAGCCATCCTATTTTGTGCAAATTTTAATTCTAAACCTTTTTCAAAAAAGTTGAAAACGAATAGTGGTGAATAAACACTGCCGTGCTCGGGTGCTCGTAACCAGAGATGAGCGGGCACTACCATGCTCGGGTGCTCGTAACCAGAGATGAGCGGGCACTACCATACTCAGGTGCTCAATACTGAGCAGCCGAGCATGGTAGTGCCCGCTCATCACTAGTTACCAGTACAGAGCACCTGAGCATGGTAGTGCCCGCTCATCACTAGTTACCAGTACAGAGCACCTGAGCATGGTAGTGCCCGCTCATCACTAGTTACCAGTACTGAGCACCTGAGCATGGTAGTGCCCGCTCATCACTAGTTACCAGTACTGAGCACCCGAGCATGGTAGTGCCCGCTCATCACTAGTTACCAGTACTGAGCACCCGAGCATGGTAGTGCTCGCTCATCACTAGTTACCAGTACTGAGCACCCGAGCATGGTAGTGCCCGCTCATCACTAGTTACCAGTACTGAGCACCTGAGCATGGTAGTGCCTGCTCATCACTAGTTACCAGTACTGAGCACCCGAGCATGGTAGTGCCCACTCATCATTAGTTACCAGTACTGAGCACCCAAGCATGGTAGTGCCCGCTCATCACTAGTTACCAGTACTGAGCACCCGAGCATGGTAGTGCCCGCTCATCACTAGTTACCAGTACTGAGCACCCGAGCATGGTAGTGCCTGCTCATCACTAGTTACCAGTACTGAGCACCTGAGCATGGTAGTGCCCGCTCATCACTAGTTACCAGTACTGAGCACCTGAGCATGGTAGTGTCCACTCATCACTAGTTACCAGTACTGAGCATCTGAGCATGGTAGTGCCCGCTCATCACTAGTTACAAGTACTAAGCACCTGAGCATGGTAGTGCCCGCTCATCACTAGTTACCAGTACTGAGCACCTGAGCATGGTAGTGCCCGCTCATCACTAGTTACCAGTACTGAGCACCTTAGCATGGTAGTGCCCGCTCATCACTAGTTACCAGTACTGAGCACCCGAGCATGGTAGTGTCCGCTCATCACTAGTTACCAGTACTGAGCACCCGAGCATGGTAGTGCCCACTCATCACTAGTTACCAGTACTGAGCACCCAAGCATGGTAGTGCCCGCTCATCACTAGTTACCAGTACTGAGCACCCGAGCATGGTAGTGCCCGCTCATCACTAGTTACCAGTACTGAGCACCCGAGCATGGTAGTGCCCACTCATCACTAGTTACCAGTACTGAGCACCTGAGCATGGTAGTGCCTGCTCATCACTAGTTACCAGTACTGAGCACCTTAGCATGGTAGTGCCCGCTCATCACTAGTTACCAGTACAGAGCACCTGAGCATAGTAGTGCCCGCTCATCACTAGTTACCAGTACTGAGCACCCAAGCATGGTAGTGCCCCGCTCATCACTAGTTACCAGTACTGAGCACCTGAGCATGGTAGTGCCTGCTCATCACTAGTTACCAGTACTGAGCACCTGAGCATGGTAGTGCCCGCTCATCACTAGTTACCAGTACTGAGCACCTGAGCATGGTAGTGCCTGCTCATCACTAGTTACCAGTACTGAGCACCTGAGCATGGTAGTGCCCGCTCATCACTAGTTACCAGTACTGAGCACCCGAGCATGGTAGTGCCCGCTTATCACTAGTTACCAGTACTGAGCACCTGAGCATGGTAGTGCCTGCTCATCACTAGTTACCAGTACTGAGCACCTGAGCATGGTAGTGCCTGCTCATCACTAGTTACCAGTACTGAGCACCTGAGCATGGTAGTGCCTGCTCATCACTAGTTACCAGTACTGAGCACCTGAGCATGGTAGTGCCTGCTCATCACTAGTTACCAGTACTGAGCACCTGAGCATGGTAGTACCCACTCATCACTAGTTACCAGTACTGAGCACCCGAGCATGGTAGTGCCTGCTCATCACTAGTTACCAGTACTGAGCACCTGAGCATGGTAGTGCCTGCTCATCACTAGTTACCAGTACTGAGCACCTGAGCATGGTAGTGCCTGCTCATCACTAGTTACCAGTACTGAGCACCTGAGCATGGTAGTGCCTGCTCATCACTAGTTACCAGTACTGAGCACCTGAGCATGGTAGTACCCACTCATCACTAGTTACCAGTACTGAGCACCCGAGCATGGTAGTGCCCGCTCATCACTAGTTACCAGTACTGAGCACCTGAGCATGGTAGTGCCTGCTCATCACTAGTTACCAGTACTGAGCACCTGAGCATGGTAGTGCCTGCTCATCACTAGTTACCAGTACTGAGCACCTGAGCATGGTAGTGCCCACTCATCACTAGTTACCAGTACTGAGCACCTGAGCATGGTAGTGCCCGCTCATCACTAGTTACCAGTACAGAGCACCTGAGCATGGTAGTGCCCGCTCATCACTAGTTACCAGTACTGAGCACCTGAGCATGGTAGTGCCCGCTCATCACTAGTTACAAGTTCTGTTTATTTCAGAAGTTGACTTTTGCAGCCTGTGGTCACCAATTTATATCTCTGGTAATTTTAAAGGGCATGATCAAATCCATTTTTTATTTTTTTTTGACCCAGACATGTTTTGAGATGAATACTTTACACTGAGTTAATTTACATATTTATTTTCTTGTATATTGCAGCGCTCTTCCGAAATGGTCTCGAACATAATAAATAGGATCAGACGTTTTTTGTTTTTTTTATTTTTGCCCCCAATCTTAGTCATTGCTTCCTAGAAACAAATCCCCCATCTTTTTAGACCCCTCTAATGAGATGATAAATTAACATCGCTGCTACC
Source organism: Anomaloglossus baeobatrachus (assembly GCF_048569485.1). Taxonomy (NCBI): domain Eukaryota; kingdom Metazoa; phylum Chordata; class Amphibia; order Anura; family Aromobatidae; genus Anomaloglossus; species Anomaloglossus baeobatrachus. The sequence continues at coordinate 10,087,168 of NC_134360.1, read as the reverse complement.
TCTAATTTAATTCAAAATAATATTCGTTGAGCCTCCATGTCATTGGCTTTTATCTCGCTTGTAGTATTTCGCTGGACGCTCCGGGTCAGTTCTACAGATTGTCAGTAACAGATCATCCGCAGCCGCACGTCCTGAGCACACACAAGGGCACTGGGAAGTAATGGGGGGCTGCGCTACTTAATGAACTGGAAATGCAAACATCACTTGACGTGAATTACCGTGCAACTAAATTAAAGGCAAACCCAAAATGTTTACTCAGCGAAAACCTCAGCCAAATCCTCCACTTCTCGGCTCACAGATCCTTCCACAGCTTCTCCGAGGCTGCAGGGTCCAGAATAAAGGAGAACACCGCATATAGTGTGCCGTATACCAGAAGAATGGCAGACTGGCTATATACACTGGCTCTGGCTATATACACTGGCTGTGGCTATATACACTGGCTGTGGCTATATACACTGGCTCTGGCTATATACACTGGCTGTGGCTATATACACTGGCTGTGGATATATACACTGGCTGTGGCTATATACACTGGCTCTGGCTATGTACACTGGCTCTGGCTATGTACACTGGCTGTGGCTATATACACTGGCTGTGGCTATGTACACTGGCTGTGGCTATACACACTGGCTGTGGCTATACACACTGGCTGTGGCTATACACACTGGCTCTAGGCTATACACACTGGCTCTAGGCTATACACACTGGCTGTGGCTATACACACTGGCTCTAGGCTATACACACTGGCTCTAGGCTATACACACTGGCTGTGGCTATACACACTGGCTGTGGCTATACACACTGGCTCTGGCTATACACACTGGCTCGACCTCTGGCACTATATGCTTGACCTTTGACAGGATGCGCCATGCCTCCGGCTGTGTGTCCGCCCTGGGCCCCTGGCCGTGCGTCCGCGCTCGGGGGGCCCCCGGCCGTGCGTCCGCGCTCGGGGGGCCCCCGGCCGTGCGTCCGCGCTCGGGGGGCCCCCGGCCGTGCGTCCGCGCTCGGGGGGCCCCCGGCCGTGCGTCCGCGCTCGGGGGGGCCCCCGGCCGTGCGTCCGCGCTCGGGGGGGCCCCCGGCCGTGCGTCCGCGCTCGGGGGGGCCCCCGGCCGTGCGTCCGCGCTCGGGGGGGCCCCCGGCCGTGCGTCCGCGCTCGGGGGGGCCCCCGGCCGTGCGTCCGCGCTCGGGGGGGCCCCCGGCCGTGCGTCCGCGCTCGGGGGGGCCCCCGGCCGTGCGTCCGCGCTCGGGGGGGCCCCCAGCCGTGCGTCCGCGCTCGGGGGGGCCCCCGGCCGTGCGTCCGCGCTCGGGGGGCCTCCGGCTGTGCGTCCGCGCTCGGGGGCCCCCGGCTGTGTCCGCCTGGGGCCCTGTTTGTTTATACCCGGGCAGCAAGTACCAGCCTTTTGTGATGTTCCCGTCTGATTTATATCGATTCACCAAAGCTTTATAGCCAAATAAATCCTAAAAAAAACCCAAGACAATGCGCCCGCAGATGTTTCTCCTTTTTCTCTTTTTAATGCCGTATTATTGAAATTGCGTTCAGATTTTGCCGTCCACATTTTCAGCTTTTGTTCTTCTTTTCCGCTTCCCTCTGTCCCCGGCACATTCTCCTCACACTTGTAATGTGTTTAATATTCTTTCTTTCCCGTTCATGATAATTGCCCTAATTATCCGGGAGGCTGATTATCACGCTGATTCCTCTTTTCTTTCCCTGATGCACGGACCCCGCCTGGCGTCTGATCTTCTGTTTTGTAGATATCGCCCTTTATCTTTTCTGCTATTATAGGAATATCATTGAGTTTTTTTGTTTTTGTGTAGTTTTATTTTTGAATAAATAATTTTAAATAATTTTCATCTCTTCTCAATGGTAGATTAGATGGATCCTGTATATAATGTGTTGATGGATATATCACAACCTGGCTGATGCATTGTTATCTGTACTGTGTGGTGACTATATACTGACATGTGTAAAAAAAACCAAAAAAAAAAACACCACACTTTCCACACCCCAAATAAATTCCAGTTGGGAAGTGTGGATGGTGGATGGGCTCTCACACAGAGATCTGCTGTCGGGTCCCTCACCATTCCAGTTGCATTGCACTGCAGCTCTCACACACAGATCAGGTACCGGTATCACGCTGCGCGAGTGATACTGCTTCCAGTCACCAGGGGGAGCCAACTGCTGTAGAACGCAGGGGACGTGACAGCGAGGCAGATTTGTATGTGAGAGCCCATTCACTTGCCAACTCTTAATTGTTTGGGGTCTGGTAAATGCGATTCTTTAGGGGTGTCTGCTTTCTTTTGGGGGTAAACTTAGCCGTACATAGAGAATAATAAATGTAAGCAGGTAATTTAATCCTTTGTAAATACGGTCTGTGCCCACCACTATAGGACTGGACCATGAGAAGAGCAGATCAGATAAGAACATCGTCTGACCAGTAACAATCTGGGCTTATGAGGGGTGCCCTGGGCCACGTCCATTGAGTGGCTACTTTGACCGTCTGGACCTGTCTTGATGAGCCTTCTCTGCCAGCTCGCTCCACCGGCCAGAATCTACTCCATGCATGTAATCCAGGGGACCCTGTGCCAGTGCATATTCCTGTACATAGGGGTTAAAAGGTGAAGGCCAAGGTTTCCCTGGGACCCACTAAACGTAGTGACTTGTGTCGAGCCCGTCCATGCAAGCCCTGTGAGGAGTTGTCTGGCTTCTACCTACATTGCAGTTATAATTATACTCACCAGTTTTATCCGTTGCTGAATCCATCGCTGCTAATCCACTGGATCCCGCGAATCATTGCTTTCTTCTTGCAGTGGCGGTGGACCGTCCATGCCGCAATCACCGCTGAAGCTAGTGATTGGCTGCAGCCATCTTCAGCATGGATGGCCGTGATCACTACAGAAGTAAGGAGACACCGGTGATGTTTTATTTTTTTATGCCATTTTAATTGCTTCAGAATGCACCATCTTTATAAAAGGCGCTTGGGTGGAGATAGAGTTAAAGATTTTGCATTTGGGCCTAGGAGTTAATGTGCCGCCTCTTCGTGAGTCTTCTTCCTTCTACGAGGCCGGGGCTGGGGTTTGGTGACAGCGTGAGGCTGATGTCATGGGCTAAAGATGAAGCCTTCACTCCTAATTTCATTGTGTGAGTCATTAATGCTGCAGCTGTAACTTCTCCCCGACCCAAAAATCAGGGAGGGAACATCATAAACATGCTTCTCAGGGATGAGCGAAGCGAGCAGGAGAAGTCAGCGAGTTCTGCGCTTCTCAGGGATGAGACGTGCGAGCAGAATAAGTCAGCGAGTTCTGCGCTTCTCAGGGATGAGAGAAGCGAGCAGAATAATTCAGCGAGTTCTGCGCTTCTCAGGGATGAGACGTGCGAGCAGGAGAAGTCAGCGAGTTCTGCGCTTCTCAGGGATGAGAGAAGCGAGCAGGATAAGTCAGCGAGTTCTGCGCTTCTCAGGGATGAGACATGCGAGCAGGAGAAGTCAGCGAGTTCTGCGCTTCTCAGGGATGAGACAAGCGAGCAGGAGAAGTCAGCGAGTTCTGCGCTTCTCAGGGATGAGACAAGCGAGCAGGAGAAGTCAGCGAGTTCTGCGCTTCTCAGGGATGAGACAAGCGAGCAGGAGAAGTCAGCGAGTTCTGCGCTTCTCAGTGATGAGAGAAGCGAGCAGGAGAAGTCAGCGAGTTCTGCGCTTCTCAGGGATGAGACATGCGAGCAGGAGAAGTCAGCGAGTTCTGCGCTTCTCAGGGATGAGACAAGCGAGCAGGATAAGTCAGTGAGTTCTGCGCTTCTCAGGGATGAGACATGCGAGCAGAATAAGTCAGCGAGTTCTGCGCTTCTCAGGGATGAGACATGCGAGCAGGAGAAGTCAGCGAGTTCTGCACTTCTCAGGGATGAGACATGCGAGCAGGAGAAGTCAGCGAGTTCTGCACTTCTCAGGGATGAGACATGCGAGCAGGATAAGTCAGTGAGTTCTGCGCTTCTCAGGGATGAGACATGCGAGCAGAATAAGTCAGCGAGTTCTGCGCTTCTCAGGGATGAGACAAGCGAGCAGGAGAAGTCAGCGAGTTCTGCGCTTCTCAGGGATGAGACATGCGAGCAGAATAAGTCAGCGAGTTCTGCGCTTCTCAGGGATGAGATATGCGAGCAGAATAATTCAGCGAGTTCTGCGCTTCTCAGGGATGAGACGTGCGAGCAGAATAATTCAGCGAGTTCTGCTCTTCTCAGGGATGAGACAAGCGAGCAGGAGAAGTCAGCGAGTTCTGCGCTTCCCGGGTATGAGACGTGTGAGCAGGATAAGTCAGCGAGTTCTGCGCTTCTCAGGGATGAGACAAGCGAGCAGCATAAGTCAGCGAGTTCTGCTCTTCTCAGGGATGAGACGTGCGAGCAGAATAATTCAGCGAGTTCTGCTCTTCTCAGGGATGAGACAAGCGAGCAGGAGAAGTCAGCGAGTTCTGCGCTTCCCGGGTATGAGACGTGTGAGCAGGATAAGTCAGCGAGTTCTGTGCTTCTCAGGGATGAGACGTGCGAGCAGAATAAGTCAGCGAGTTCTGCGCTTCTCAGGGATGAGACAAGCGAGCAGCATAAGTCAGCGAGTTCTTTGCTTCTCAGGGATGAGACAAGCGAGCAGCATAAGTCAGCGAGTTCTGCTCTTCTCAGGGATGAGACAAGCGAGCAGGATAAGTCAGTGAGTTCTGCGCTTCTCAGGGATGAGACGTGCGAGCAGGATAAGTCAGTGAGTTCTGCGCTTCTCAGGGATGAGACAAGCGAGCAGCATAAGTCAGCGAGTTCTGCTCTTCTCAGGGATGAGACAAGCGAGCAGGATAAGTCAGTGAGTTCTGCGCTTCTCAGGGATGAGACGTGCGAGCAGGATAAGTCAGTGAGTTCTGCGCTTCTCAGGGATGAGACAAGCGAGCAGCATAAGTCAGCGAGTTCTGCTCTTCTCAGGGATGAGACAAGCGAGCAGGATAAGTCAGTGAGTTCTGCGCTTCTCAGGGATGAGACGTGCGAGCAGGATAAGTCAGTGAGTTCTGCGCTTCTCAGGGATGAGACAAGCGAGCAGGATAAGTCAGTGAGTTCTGCGCTTCTCAGGGATGAGACGTGCGAGCAGGATAAGTCAGTGAGTTCTGCGCTTCTCAGGGATGAGACGTGCGAGCAGGAGAAGTCAGCGAGTTCTGTGCTTCTCAGGGATGAGACAAGCGAGCAGGAGAAGTCAGCGAGTTCTGTGCTTCTCAGGGATGAGACGTGCGAGCAGGAGAAGTCAGCGAGTTCTGTACTTCTCAGGGATGAGACAAGCGAGCAGGAGAAGTCAGCGAGTTCTGTGCTTCTCAGGGATGAGACAAGCGAGCAGGATAAGTCAGCGAGTTCTGCGCTTCTCAGGGATGAGACGTGCGAGCAGGAGAAGTCAGCGAGTTCTGCGCTTCTCAGGGATGAGACAAGCGAGCAGGATAAGTCAGCGAGTTCTGTGCTTCTCAGGGATGAGACGTGCGAGCAGGATAAGTCAGCGAGTTCTGCGCTTCTCATGGATGAGACAAGCGAGCAGGATAAGTCAGCGAGTTCTGCGCTTCTCAGGGATGAGACAAGCGAGCAGAATAAGTCAGCGAGTTCTGCGCTTCTCGGATGAGACGTGCGAGCAGGATAAGTCAGCGAGTTCTGCGCTTCTCAGGGATGAGACGTGCGAGCAGGATAAGTCAGCGAGTTCTGCGCTTCTCAGGGATGAGACAAGCGAGCAGGATAAGTCAGCGAGTTCTGCGCTTCTCAGGGATGAGACGTGCGAGCAGGAGAAGTCAGCGAGTTCTGCGCTTCTCAGGGATGAGACAAGCGAGCAGGATAAGTCAGCGAGTTCTGTGCTTCTCAGGGATGAGACGTGCGAGCAGGATAAGTCAGCGAGTTCTGCGCTTCTCAGGGATGAGACAAGCGAGCAGGATAAGTCAGCGAGTTCTGCTCTTCCCAGGGATGAGACAAGCGAGCAGGATAAGTCAGTGAGTTCTACTCTTCTCAGGGATGAGACGTGCGAGCAGGATAAGTCAGTGAGTTCTGCGCTTCTCAGGGATGAGACAAGCGAGCAGAATAAGTCAGCGAGTTCTGCTCTTATGCCATTTACTTCCCACCTCTACAAGTAGATTTTCCCAGATGAATGAACCTGCTTAAATCAATCATGTCTACTACTGAAAATTCCAGAGCTGTGACGCGTTTCGCAGCCATTCCCCTTCCTCGGCCACCATAGTCGGTAAACAGGAGGAGGTCGCACCCATCCCTGGAGCTTAGTGGTCTATGAGACCAGTACCATTAATGATCGGGGACAGTTGGGGGCCGTGTTGGAGGTTAGGGGTCTATATGAGACCAGTACCATTAATGATCGGGGACAGTTGGGGCCATGTTGGAGGTTAGTGGTTTATATGAGACCAGTACCATTAATGATCGGGGACAGTTGGGGCCGTGTTGGAGGTTAGTGGTCTATATGAGACCAGTATCATTAATGATCGGGGACAGTTGGGGCCGTGTGGGAGGTTAGTGGTCTATATGAGACCAGTATCATTAATGATCGGGGACAGTTGGGGGCCGAGTTGGAGGTTAGTGGTCTATATGAGACCAGAACCATTAATGATCGGGGACAGTTGGGGCCGTGTGGGAGGTTAGTGGTCTTTATGAGACCAGTACCATTAATGATCGGGGACAGTTGAGGCCGTGTGGGAGGTTAGTGGTCTATATGAGACCAGTATCATTAATGATCGGGGACAGTTGGGGGCCGAGTTGGAGGTTAGTGGTCTATATGAGACCAGAACCATTAATGATCGGGGACAGTTAAGGCCGTGTGGGAGGTTAGTGGTCTATATGAGACCAGTACCAGTAATGATCGGGGGCAGTTGGGGGCCATGTTAAAGGTTAGTGGTCTATATGAGACCAGTATCATTAATGATCGGGGACAGTTGAGGCCGTGTTGGAGGTTAGTGGTTTATATGAGACCAGTACCATTAATGATCGGGGACAGTTGGGGCCGTGTTGGAGGTTAGTGGTCTATATGAGACCAGTATCATTAATGATCGGGGACAGTTGGGGCCGTGTGGGAGGTTAGTGGTCTTTATGAGACCAGTACCATTAATGATCGGGGACAGTTGAGGCCGTGTGGGAGGTTAGTGGTCTATATGAGACCAGTATCATTAATAATCGGGGACAGTTGGGGGCCGAGTTGGAGGTTAGTGGTCTATATGAGACCAGAACCATTAATGATCGGGGACAGTTGGGGCCGTGTGGGAGGTTAGTGGTCTATATGAGACCAGTACCAGTAATGATCGGGGGCAGTTGGGGGCCGTGTTGGAGGTTAGTGGTCTATATGAGACCAGTATCATTAATGATCGGGGGCAGTTGGGGCCGTGTTGGAGGTTAGTGGTCTATATGAGACCAGTATCATTAAAGATCGGGGGCAGTTGGGGCCGTGTGGGAGGTTAGTGGTCTATATGAGACTAGTACCATTAATGATCGGGGAAAGTTGAGGCCGTGTTGGAGGTTAGTGGTTTATATGAGACCAGTACCATTAATGATCGGGGACAGTTGAGGCCGTGTGGGAGGTTAGTGGTCTATATGAGACCAGTATCATTAATGATCGGGGACAGTTGGGGGCCGAGTTGGAGGTTAGTTGTCTATATGAGACCAGAACCATTAATGATCGGGGACAGTTGGGGCCGTGTGGGAGGTTAGTGGTCTATATGAGACCAGTACCAGTAATGATCGGGGGCAGTTGGGGGCCGTGTTGGAGGTTAGTGGTCTATATGAGACCAGTATCATTAATGATCGGGGGCAGTTGGGGCCGTGTTGGAGGTTAGTGGTCTATATGAGACCAGTACCAGTAATGATCGGGGGCAGTTGGGGGCCGTGTTGGAGGTTAGTGGTCTATATGAGACCAGTATCATTAATGATCGGGGGCAGTTGGGGCCGTGTTGGAGGTTAGTGGTTTATATGAGACCAGTACCATTAATGATCGGGGACAGTTGGGGCCGTGTTGGAGGTTAGTGGTCTATATGAGACCAGTGCCATTAATGATCAGGGACAGTTGGGGCCATGCTAAAGGTTAGTGGTCTATATGAAACCAGTATCATTAATGATCGGGGACAGTTGGGGCCGTGTGGGAGGTTAGTGGTCTATATGAGACCAGTATCATTAATGATCGGGGACAGTTGGGGGCCGAGTTGGAGGTTAGTGGTCTATATGAGACCAGAACCATTAATGATCGGGGACAGTTGGGGCCGAGTTGGAGGTTAGTGGTCTATATGAGACCAGAACCATTAATGATCGGGGACAGTTGGGGCCGAGTTGGAGGTTAGTGGTCTATATGAAACCAGAACCATTAATGATCGGGGACAGTTGGGGCCGTGTGGGAGGTTAGTGGTCTATATGAGACCAGTACCAGTAATGATCGGGGGCAGTTGGGGGCCGTGTTGGAGGTTAGTGGTCTATATGAGACCAGTATCATTAATGATCGGGGGCAGTTGGGGCCGTGTTGGAGGTTAGTGGTTTATATGAGACCAGTATCATTAATGATCGGGGGCAGTTGGGGCCGTGTTGGAGGTTAGTGGTCTATATGAGACCAGTACCATTAATGATCGGGGACAGTTGGGGCCGTGTTGGAGGTTAGTGGTCTATATGAGACCAGTATCATTAATGATCGGGGGCAGTTGGGGCCGTGTTGGAGGTTAGTGGTCTATATGAGACCAGTATCATTAATGATCGGGGACAGTTGAGGCCATGTGGGAGGTTAGTGGTCTATATGAGACCAGTGCCATTAATGATCGGGGACAGTTGGGGCCGTGTTGGAGGTTAGTGGTCTATATGAGACCAGTACCATTAATGATCGGGGACAGTTGGGGCCGGGTTGGAGGTTAGTGGTCTATATGAGACCAGTACCATTAATGATCGGGGACAGTTGGGGCCGGGTTGGAGGTTAGTGGTCTTTATGAGACCAGTATCATTAATGATCGGGGACAGTTGGGGGCCGTGTTGGAGGTTAGTGGTCTATATGAGACCAGTATCATTAATGATCGGGGGCAGTTGGGGCCGTGTGGGAGGTTAGTGGTCTTTATGAGACCAGTATCATTAATGATCGGGGACAGTTGGGGCCGTGTTGGAGGTTAGTGGTCTATATGAGACCAGTATCATTAATGATCGGGGACAGTTGGGGCCGGGTTGGAGGTTAGTGGTCTTTATGAGACCAGTACCATTAATGATCGGGGACAGTTGGGGCCAGGTTGGAGGTTAGTGGTCTTTGAGACCAGTATCATTAATGATCGGGGACAGTTGGGGGCCGAGTTGGAGGTTAGTGGTCTTTATGAGACCAGTATCATTATTGATCGGGGACAGTTGGGGCCGTGTTGGAGGTTAGTGGTCTTTATGAGACCAGTATCATTATTGATCGGGGACAGTTGGGGCCGGGTTGGAGGTTAGTGGTCTTTATGAGACCAGTATCATTAATGATCGGGGACAGTTGGGGGCCGAGTTGGAGGTTAGTGGTCTTTATGAGACCAGTATCATTAATGATCGGGGGCAGTTGGGGCCGTGTTGGAGGTTAGTGGTCTATATGAGACCAGTATCATTAATGATCGGGGGCAGTTGGGGCCGTGTGGGAGGTTAGTGGTCTTTATGAGACCAGTATCATTAATGATCGGGGACAGTTGGGGCCGTGTTGGAGGTTAGTGGTCTATATGAGACCAGTACCATTAATGATCGGGGACAGTTGAGGCCATGTGGGAGGTTAGTGGTCTATATGAGACCAGTGCCATTAATGATCGGGGACAGTTGGGGCCGTGTTGGAGGTTAGTGGTCTATATGAGACCAGTACCATTAATGATCGGGGACAGTTGGGGCCGGGTTGGAGGTTAGTGGTCTTTATGAGACCAGTATCATTAATGATCGGGGACAGTTGGGGGCCGTGTTGGAGGTTAGTGGTCTATATGAGACCAGTATCATTAATGATCGGGGGCAGTTGGGGCCGTGTGGGAGGTTAGTGGTCTTTATGAGACCAGTATCATTAATGATCGGGGACAGTTGGGGCCGTGTTGGAGGTTAGTGGTCTATATGAGACCAGTATCATTAATGATCGGGGACAGTTGGGGCCGGGTTGGAGGTTAGTGGTCTTTATGAGACCAGTACCATTAATGATCGGGGACAGTTGGGGCCAGGTTGGAGGTTAGTGGTCTTTGAGACCAGTATCATTAATGATCGGGGACAGTTGGGGGCCGAGTTGGAGGTTAGTGGTCTTTATGAGACCAGTATCATTATTGATCGGGGACAGTTGGGGCCGGGTTGGAGGTTAGTGGTCTTTATGAGACCAGTATCATTAATGATCGGGGACAGTTGGGGGCCGAGTTGGAGGTTAGTGGTCTTTATGAGACCAGTATCATTAATGATCGGGGGCAGTTGGGGCCGTGTTGGAGGTTAGTGGTCTTTATGAGACCAGTACCATTAATGATCGGGGACAGTTGGGGCCGGGTTGGAGGTTAGTGGTCTATATGAGACCAGTACCAGTAATGATCGGGGGTAGTTGGGGCCGTGTTGGAGGTTAGTGGTCTATATGAGACCAGTATCATTAATGATCGGGGGCAGTTGGGGCCATGTTGGAGGTTAGTGGTCTATATGAGACCAGTACCATTAATGATCGGGGACAGTTGGGGGCGTGTTGGAGGTTAGTGGTCTATATGAGACCAGTATCATTAATGATCGGGGGCAGTTGGGGCCGTGTTGGAGGTTAGTGGTCTATGAGACCAGTATCTTTAATGATCGGGGACAGTTGAGGCCGTGTGGGAGGTTAGTGGTCTATATGAGACCAGTATCATTAATGATCGGGGGCAGTTGGGAGCCGTGTTGGAGGTTAGTGGTCTATATGAGATCAGTACCATTAATGATCGGGGACAGTTGGGGGCCGTGTTGGAGGTTAGTGGTCTATATGAGATCAGTATCATTAATGATCGGGGACAGTTGGGGCCGGGTTGGAGGTTAGTGGTCTATATGAGACCAGTACCATTAATGATCGGGGACAGTTGGGGGCGTGTTGGAGGTTAGTGGTCTATATGAGACCAGTATCATTAATGATCGGGGGCAGTTGGGGCCGTGTTGGAGGTTAGTGGTCTATGAGACCAGTATCTTTAATGATCGGGGACAGTTGAGGCCGTGTGGGAGGTTAGTGGTCTATATGAGACCAGTATCATTAATGATCGGGGGCAGTTGGGAGCCGTGTTGGAGGTTAGTGGTCTATATGAGATCAGTACCATTAATGATCGGGGACAGTTGGGGGCCGTGTTGGAGGTTAGTGGTCTATATGAGATCAGTATCATTAATGATCGGGGACAGTTGGGGCCGGGTTGGAGGTTAGTGGTCTATATGAGACCAGTATCATTAATGATCGGGGACAGTTGGGGGCCGTGTTGGAGGTTAGTGGTCTATATGAGACCAGTATCATTAATGATCGGGGGCAGTTGGGGCCGTGTTGGAGGTTAGTGGTCTACATGAGACCAGTATCATTAATGATCGGGGACAGTTGGGGCCGTGTTGGAGGTTAGTGGTCTATATGAGACCAGTATCATTAATGATCGGGGACAGTTGGGGCCGTGTTGGAGGTTAGTGGTCTATATGAGACCAGTATCATTAATGATCGGGGACAGTTGGGGCCGTGTTGGAGGTTAGTGGTCTATATGAGACCAGAACCATTAATGATCGGGGACAGTTGGGGCCGTGTTGGAGGTTAGTGGTCTATATGAGACCAGTATCATTAATGATCGGGGACAGTTGGGGCCGTGTGGGAGGTTAGTGGTCTATGAGACCAGTATCATTAATGATCGGGGACAGTTGGGAGCCGTGTTGGAGGTTAGTGGTCTATATGAGATCAGTACCATTAATGATCGGGGACAGTTGGGGGCCGTGTTGGAGGTTAGTGGTCTATATGAGATCAGTATCATTAATGATCGGGGGCAGTTGGGGCCGTGTTGGAGGTTAGTGGTCTATATGAGACCAGTATCATTAATGATCGGGGGCAGTTGGGGCCGTGTTGGAGGTTAGTGGTCTACATGAGACCAGTATCATTAATGATCGGGGACAGTTGGGGCCGTGTTGGAGGTTAGTGGTCTATATGAGATCAGTACCATTAATGATCGGGGACAGTTGGGGGCCGTGTTGGAGGTTAGTGGTCTATATGAGATCAGTATCATTAATGATCGGGGACAGTTGGGGCCGTGTTGGAGGTTAGTGGTCTATATGAGACCAGTATCATTAATGATCGGGGACAGTTGAGGCCGTGTTGGAGGTTAGTGGTCTATATGAGATCAGTACCATTAATGATCGGGGACAGTTGGGGGCCGTGTTGGAGGTTAGTGGTCTACATGAGACCAGTATCATTAATGATCGGGGACAGTTGGGGCCGTGTTGGAGGTTAGTGGTCTATATGAGACCAGTATCATTAATGATCGGGGACAGTTGGGGCCGTGTTGGAGGTTAGTGGTCTATATGAGACCAGTATCATTAATGATCGGGGACAGTTGGGGCCGTGTTGGAGGTTAGTGGTCTATATGAGACCAGTATCATTAATGATCGGGGACAGTTGGGGCCGTGTTGGAGGTTAGTGGTCTATATGAGACCAGAACCATTAATGATCGGGGACAGTTGGGGGCCGTGTTGGAGGTTAGTGGTCTATATGAGACCAGTATCATTAATGATCGGGGACAGTTGGGGCCGTGTTGGAGGTTAGTGGTCTATATGAGACCAGAACCATTAATGATCGGGGACAGTTGGGGGCCGTGTTGGAGGTTAGTGGTCTATATGAGACCAGTATCATTAATGATCGGGGACAGTTGGGGCCGTGTTGGAGGTTAGTGGTCTATATGAGACCAGTATCATTAATGATCGGGGGCAGTTGGGGCCGTGTTGGAGGTTAGTGGTCTATATGAGACCAGTATCATTAATGATCGGGGACAGTTGGGGCCGTGTTGGAGGTTAGTGGTCTATATGAGACCAGTATCATTAATGATCGGGGACAGTTGGGGCCGTGTGGGAGGTTAGTGGTCTATGAGACCAGTATCATTAATGATCGGGGCAGTTGGGGCCGGGTTGGAGGTTAGTGGTCTGCATGAGACCAGTATCATTAATGATCGGGGACAGTTGGGGCCGTGTGGGAGGTTAGTGGTCTATGAGACCAGTATCATTAATGATCGGGGGCAGTTGGGGCCGGGTTGGAGGTTAGTGGTCTGCATGAGACCAGTATCATTAATGATCGGGGGCAGTTGGGGCCGTGTTGGAGGTTAGTGGTCTATGAGACCAGTATCATTAATGATCAGGGGCAGTTGGGGGCTGTGTTGGAGGTTAGTGGTCTATATGAGACCAGTACCATTAATGATCGGGGGCAGTTGGGGCTGTGTTGGAGGTTAGTGGTCTATATGAGACCAGTACCATTAATGATCGGGGACAGTTGGGGCCGTGTTGGAGGTTAGTGGTCTATATGAGACCAGTATCATTAATGATCGGGGGCAGTTGGGGCCGTGTTGGAGGTTAGTGGTCTATATGAGACCAGTATCATTAATGATCGGGGACAGTTGGGGCCGTGTTGGAGGTTAGTGGTCTACATCAGACCAGTATCATTAATGATCAGGGGCAGTTGGGGGCCGTGTTGGAGGTTAGTGGTCTATATGAGACCAGTATCATTAATGATCGGGGACAGTTGGGGCCGTGTGGGAGGTTAGTGGTCTATGAGACCAGTATCATTAATGATCGGGGCAGTTGGGGCCGGGTTGGAGGTTAGTGGTCTGCATGAGACCAGTATCATTAATGATCGGGGACAGTTGGGGCCGTGTGGGAGGTTAGTGGTCTATGAGACCAGTATCATTAATGATCGGGGGCAGTTGGGGCCGGGTTGGAGGTTAGTGGTCTGCATGAGACCAGTATCATTAATGATCGGGGGCAGTTGGGGCCGTGTTGGAGGTTAGTGGTCTATGAGACCAGTATCATTAATGATCAGGGGCAGTTGGGGGCTGTGTTGGAGGTTAGTGGTCTATATGAGACCAGTACCATTAATGATCGGGGGCAGTTGGGGCTGTGTTGGAGGTTAGTGGTCTATATGAGACCAGTACCATTAATGATCGGGGACAGTTGGGGCCGTGTTGGAGGTTAGTGGTCTATATGAGACCAGTATCATTAATGATCGGGGGCAGTTGGGGCCGTGTTGGAGGTTAGTGGTCTATATGAGACCAGTATCATTAATGATCGGGGACAGTTGGGGCCGTGTTGGAGGTTAGTGGTCTACATCAGACCAGTATCATTAATGATCAGGGGCAGTTGGGGCCGTGTTGGAGGTTAGTGGTCTATATGAGACCAGTACCATTAATGATCGGGGGCAGTTGGTGCCGGGTTGGAGCTTTTGCGTTGGGGTCCTCGAGCCGCTGAGTGTCGTTTTTTGCCGTCGTTCAGCGCGGTCCTTTAGTTTTTGTCATGGCGCCCGTGCTGAGCGCTGCACATGGTGTTCATTACCGCTCGTGGAAAGATAATTGACCGCACTCTGACGCCTCCTTCTTGTCTGGGTTGTTTTTGGCTTTGCCTTTGTTTTGCAATTATGTTCATTTCACAAGTGAATCAGCAGCAGCAGGAGGTGGGGGGTTGTTACTTTTAGCCCCACCTGGGTGAGGGCGAGGGCGAGGTTTTGTTTTTTTTCACTCCTGAATTGTGGTGAGGATTAAACCCATGCTCCTGGCTTGTGGGACCTTTAGGATTTTCTGACCCTCAGATGCCATCATGCTTCGCCCGTCTGTCTCAGCAATTGCTTCCCGGCACATATGTCCGTGCTAAGCCACTAAGAGCAAATGACGGGCGACAGGCGGCATGTCCGAGGCGGGGGAGGGGATGTGCGAGCTCAGCCCTGACATTGGCCCTGCTTATAAACCCAGGAACGTGCACAGAGTTACAGCGATTGGTGACACCGACTGGATACAACCATGTGTTCTAGGTGCATTGTGCGCATGTAAAGGGGGTTACCAGCTTTAGGCCCTTTGTGCTCGCTGCGGTTTTTGCCGCGGATTTGCTGCATGAATTGCTGCAGAAAATGTTTATAACCTTGCTGCAGACATTCCCCAGGAAAACCTATGGTAACAAAATAATGGTGTGCGCACACTGCGTTTTTTTTCCCCTACAGGTTTTGCTGCAGAATTTGTGCAGCAAAAACAATGTGTGCATGTCACTTCTTCTTTTCTACAGGTGCCTGCGTTTTTTGCCACGGATAATGGTAAAAAACAGCAGGGACCAAGCCGCGGCAAAACCACAACAAACCGTAGTAAAACCGCATGCGGTTTACTGCGTTTTTTGCCGCAGGTGCAATAATCTTTCAGAGGGGGCGGGATTTTCTAGTGCACACAGGCCCTTAGGGAAACTCCTGAACACCAATAAGCAAAGTATGCCATACTCACCCTCCCAGGGTCCGGTGCTGCGTCTCCACCACTCAAAACTGGAATAGGTCCTTAACAAAATAGGTTTTGTAAATTTCTTTAAAAATTGAAAAATTACTGCTACAATTTTAAAGCTTCTAATCCTAACAACATAAAAGACGAATTTACGACTGATGCTGATGTACAGCCGACAGGAGGTAAATGTTGTTTAGCCATTTTTTGAGGTGTGACTATCTGGATTAAGTTTGCTGACCTTTTTTTTTTTTTTGTTTTTTAGAATTTGTTTGTGAAATTTTGTAATTTTTATTTAATAAATGCAAATATTACAGCCCGAAATTTACCATTATAATATAATGTCACAAAAAAAAGGTCTCAAAATCACTGCGATACTTGAAACTTTCCAGATTTCTTGCTACATGAAGATACATTGGTCAGGTCTTAAAATGTTGAGTGCTGAGATATTAATTTTTGTTTTGGAACTTGTGTTCCCTTATGTGATGTTACAAATCCAATAAGAAATCTGGTATCACTGTACAGATACAAAGAGCGATCCAGCGTGTAAGGTCGTAAGTCAGAAGTGAATGACATCTGCTCAATAGTCACAATGGCCGAAAAGTAATTATCATTGACAGCGATAGAAGTGAGAACGTGCGAGTGATTCCTAGAGATCGACTTTCACTGCAGTAAGAGGAGCTGTGTGTATATAATGTGTGTATAGAAATGTGTGTGTTTAGTATATGTGTGTATATATAATGTGTGTGGCTTTTATACCAAACTATGTATATATAGTCGTCCTTTCCCTATGCTAGTTCTTCTTTACAGTTGAGCGTTTCCTTAGTGGTTTCCTTCTTACAATGAACGCATTGCTTGGCCGCTTTCCAGCCGCGCTGACTGGATTCCAGCATTCAGAGGTGTGCCCTGTAGATGACAAATCCAGGCCTGGAGCCGTCTATGAAATGTAATAGACGAGGCCTCCACACATCTGAGGCCGGAGGCGTCCTGTAATCTAGTGGGGGTCTCCTGACTGTGGATCACAGGCCCCCAAAACTGTAATTCTGAGGTTTGCTAATTTGAAATCTGCATTCAGTGATATCAGGGGATTTTGGGTCACAATAACTAAAACAATACTGGCCCCGCACCAGAGCACGTTCTTGCCAAAAGCTTCATTGACAGGTGTTGATAAAGTTAGGTAGTGTAGTGTAATGTAATGTTAGTGTCCAAAGAGTTTTTGGACATTCGGATGGAAATCCCCAATGGAGTCATAGACTGCAAAGACACAAGAAGAGTTCTTGTGCCCATCTGAAAAACACCATCCGTGAAAAAGCACAAATTGAGTCCATTTTGAGCTGTGTTTGTGTCATTGATGCCCACAGCTCTGCAGGATGATGCATCTGAATGTTTGTCGGCAGCGGCTGGTGTGACTGTGACATTACCTGTCCCTGTCTCTGCACAGACCATGGAGTAGCCTGCGCTGGATCCCAGTGGGTGCTGGACGTTGTTGGATCCCGATGGGTGCCGGAACCCGGTGTGTGTCGGGACCAGCACCATCCAGCACCCACTGGCACCCACAGGGATCAAGCACCCACCGGGATCCAGCACCTTCCGTCACCCACCGGGATCCGGCACCTTCCGGCACCCACCGTGATCCGGCACCCACCGGGATCCAGCACCTTCCTCCACCCACCGGGATCCAGCACCGATGGGAGGCGGAAGGTGCTGGATCCCGGTGGGTGCCGGATTCCGGTGGCTTGTGGTGGGTGAGTATGACTGCGATTGCTTTAAATATCCAGTCCTTTGGGGAAAGTCTTGTTTTGCCCGGACAATCTCTGTAGGCCAGTCTATGGTTGTGAGCTCTTCTGCCCACTATAATGTTGCATATGTCCCGGCTGAATATTCAGCCATGTATCATTTCGATTACAATGGAAATACTGTTGTGTTTTGCCCACCGCGGGCCGGCTGTGCCATCCATCATCCATGTATGAATGTTCCCTCATTAGTGCTGGGTGTAATAAGCTGGCATCTGCCGCGTATATTTACTGCCACACTTCCCCGGAGAGAATCACCCCATTGTTGTTGTGTGATTACTTGTCGGGCTGCGCCCGGGCTGTATGTAAATCACTTTTAGGGCAATGTCTGCTTCCTTTGTGTTGCGATTACGTGGCACATTGTACGACCAGACGTAAGTCATGGCCATTGTCCTGGGCTTGTAACGCTGGGATTTCAGGTCCTTACAGGCCCCATGGTGCAGTGGTGTTGATGCTGAATTATACTTTATGAAGGCTTTAGGCCTATGATCACACGTTGCGTTTTTGCAATTTAGTTTATGAATTCTATGTGAATTAAAAGCTGCATTTTAAAGTTATACCAGCAAAAGTCATGAGAGTTTAGAAATCTCCTGCACACACACACACACACACACACACACACACACACACACACACACACACACACACACACACACACACACACACACGCGCGCACACACTGGATTTTTTTTTCATAACTGAAATGGAAAACTGCAGCATTTTTTTAAAGAAGCGGCACGTCTATTCTTTCCGCTTTTTTGCAGCGTTTTTCCACCAATGAGTGCAAAAAATGCAACCGCTGCTTTTGAGCTAAATTATCTTAAGCATGTGCGGTAGACAAAGGACATCAAAAACACAGCAAATCCTGCTTTTCTGGAACCGCTTTTACTGCAGAGAGCAGGTTATGGCAAAATGCAGCAAAAACGCAACGTGTGAATATGGTCTGTCTTCTACGTTCTTTTTTGCAATTTGTAACTTGCACAACTGCTGATCTATTAGTTATGTTTATATTTGTTGTTTTGGTTTTTTTTTTTTTCCCCTTGGAAAAAAAGATGTATCCGATCTCATCCGGAGGCCAATCAACGCTGTAACTACGATGCTATCAGTACGTGGACAAAAACAGCACGTGGCAGACGCAAAATAATGCACTTGGTAAACCCTGCAGATAGTGTGTCCAAGGCCATGATCTGAAGAGCTGCCGTGCTTAGATGCCCCCCATATAGTACATGGACACCCTAAAGATGACCTCAGGAGGTTTCCCAAAACAGCAAGAGACAGAAGTAGACGGTAGAGACGTTTCTATAGCGCCAGACAATTGCAATCTTTGTTAAATGTTCAAAAATTTAGGCAAAGTGACCCATGAGGGAAATGTATTGAAGTTACATAGTTACTTTGTAACTTTCTCTTGTTTGTGAGCAGTGGTCACCCCGGGAATCAAACTCACAACCTACAGCATTTCAGGCAGCAGCTAAGACCCACAGATTACAATGGAGACCCATGTAGATGATCTGCGCCATGAGACAGTAGGATACGGTCGGTCCTCACACAATGAAAATACAAAGAATTTAAAGTGAAGCGATCGTAAGAAAATTACTTTGTTTCAATCAATATTTTAGTTTTTTTTTTTTTTCATATCAAGATCTTTAAAAGATCAACATTTGTAATCCTACAATTTCTACGGTTTTAATCTCGTACTTTCAGGAATTATTTACAGGAGTTTCTTTATCAGCAGAGACAGTTTTACTGTAATAGGTCATATCTCCATACACAGCGGATAACACAGGTTGCACCAATCATAAGAGGCGATATCACAGCTCACCTCATCCCCCTTCCCTTCACAATTGTCTTTGCACATGCTCATGAGATGCTTCAAAACAGAAGATTAGGTCAGTCTGCCCTGTGTGACTAATGTACATGTGATGTTTCCAGAAAAAAAATGGGAAGTTGGAGTCTAAGATTAAAGACTCAGTAAACAGAGTATAAATGGCAAGATTTCTGTTTTTGTTTTTTTATTTTGAATACAGATTAGGATATATAAAAGAAAAAAAAGCAAACATTGGCAACATTTAAAAATACATTTAACTCAAAAGCTTGATTTAATCAATAGATCATTTTCTGATGACGGCTTTCACTTTAAGCTCTAGAATAAGTTTACAGATTTTATCTCCCTGCTTTGGATTTTTCCGTCTGGAAATTGACACTCGGTGCAGTTTTTCAATTCTGCAGATTAATTTCCACTGCAGATTTTGGAGTGAAATCCACAGATGTGTTTTCCAGGTCTGTGTGGCCTTTATCCCCATACTTGAAAAATCTATCCAGAAGGCTGAAAAAATAAATAGCTCCTGGAAGTGTTGGCCTCCTGGGCACGACGAAGCCTTCCAGAAAGCAATTCGCTAGCGGTTTCTTTACCGTGACACTGAGCCCTGCCATCCAGATTCGGCTCCGGCCCTGTCCGGAGGACTCGGTCGGCTCTGACCCTGTCCGGCGGGTTCGGTCGGCTCCGGCCCTGTCCGGCGGGCTCTGTCGGCTCCGGCCCTGTCCGGCGGGCTCTGTCGGCTCCGGCCCTGTCCGGCGGGCTCTGTCGGCTCCGGCCCTGTCCGGCGGGCTCTGTCGGCTCCGGCCCTGTCCGGCGGGCTCTGTCGGCTCCGGCCCTGTCCGGCAGGCTCTGTCGGCTCCGGCCCTGTCCGGCGGGCTCTGTCGGCTCCGGCCCTGTCCGGCGGGCTCTGTCGGCTCCGGCCCTGTCCGGCGGGCTCTGTCGGCTCCTGCCCTGTCCGGCGGGCTCTGTCGGCTCCGGCCCTGTCCGGCGGGCTCTGTCGGCTCCGGCCCTGTCCGGCGGGCTCTGTCGGCTCCGGCCCTGTCCGGCGGGCTCTGTCGGCTCCGGCCCTGTCCGGCGGGCTCTGTCGGCTCCGGCCCTGTCCGGCGGGCTCTGTCGGCTCCGGCCCTGTCCGGCGGGCTCTGTCGGCTCCGGCCCTGTCCGGCGGGCTCTGTCGGCTCCGGCCCTGTCCGGCGGGCTCTGTCGGCTCCGGCCTGTATATTCTGGAGATTGTCATTTCATAATATGGATGTCAGCTGAGCATGTGTCAATATTTACTAAAAATAAAGTTTTCCCATATGATAACCCGCCGTATTGACTTAGACTTTGCTTGTTGTGTTTTCTAATTTTCCAGACACAACCTCTTGTCCGGTAATCTCTCCTTACACCGGAGCCTTTTATATTCAAGTTTGAGTAAACAGAAATATCATTCACTACAAGCAAAGCTTACATGTATTTACCCAGTTAATATCGGCATGAATAATCGCCGTGCCGCCCGTCAGGCTCCGCTGACACCCAGAGGACGTCCGGTAATGTCTGCAACAGCAAAACAAACCAAGGCACTCCAGGGTCCCCAACAGGAGTTCCCATGGGTGTCTATGGCTCCTGCCGCAGTTTGTGATCAATCTCGCTTTTTTACAGGGCTAAGCCTAATAAATGCTGTTATGCCCTATCCATAGTATAGGAGTTAACTTTATTGATGGGAGTCTGACTGCTGGGACCCCTCCAGTGATTCCAAGAATGGAGCTCTGCAGCCTCATCCTGAACGAAGTGGAGGCGCGCATGCTCAGCCCCTGCTCCATTCATTGTCTATAGGACTGCCGAACACAGAGTAGACTATTTCTATCAGTCCCATAGACAGTGAATGGATTGCAGGAAGCACATGCTCAGCCTCTGCTCCATTCATTGTCTATAGGACTGCTGAACACTGCACTCCACTGTTTCTGTGGCCACAGATAATGAATGGAGTAGAGCCAGTGCATGCTCAATCTGTGATCCATTCATTGTCTATAGGTCTGAACACAGCGCTGGACTATTTATCAATTCCATAGACAGTGAATGGGTTGGAGGCAGAGCATGCTCAACCCCTGCTCCATGCATTGTCTATAGGACTGCTGGACATAACTCTCCACCGTTTGTGTGTCTGATAGATAATGGAGCGGAGGCAGCGTATGCTCAACTTCTGCTCCATTCATTCACTATAGTGCTAGAAATATTCGATCAGTCCTATAGATAATGAATGGAGCGGAGGCAGCTCAGGCTTAGTCTGTGCTTCATTCGCTGTCTATAGGACTGCGCAGCGCTCAGCAATTTGTATCCGCCCCATAGGCAATAAATGGATTGGAGGCAACGCAAGTACAGCTCTGCTCCATTCACAGCAAGGCTCCGTATTTGGGATCTTGGGGGTCCCAGTAATCGAACCCCCAGTGATCAGCAAGTTATTTATCATATGGATGACCAAAGTAATTGGTAACTACTCAAATTCATTACAATTTTCCCCCAAATTTAAGTTTGTGAATCTGAATAGAATCCAGGTGGCCTGAATCCAGCAAAAAAGCCGTTGTTGTAGTATTTTGAAAGTCAGGAAGGGGTTAAAATAGTGAAATGCATTATACTCGGCTGTGGTGCTCCCTCGCCTGCGCCGCTGCAGCTCCCGGCTCTCCACGCTGGGATTTGGCTCTTTCAGGGCTTTCTTTCCTACGAAGGTCATCAATTAGCCTCAAATCTTCACATAAAGGGTCCGAGGGTCCCGCACGTCATTGAGCTTCAGATGTCTGCGTTCATAGTGAATAAACCAATAAGCCGGTCCCCAGTCTGCCGTCTCTGGGGGGCTCGCTCCCCCTCGGGGGGTAGATCCCCGGATTCAGCCTCTGTTCTGCTACTTGAATGAAGCTTTTTTTCACAGTTATTCTCGGTTTCTGTGGAGATCGGAAAGGAATGTAACCGGCTCCCGAGAGCTGCGCTAACAATCACACGTCTGCGTGCCGCCCCTGCTGACCTGCCGGAGACGGAGCAACCTCCGCTATCCCTCCTCCGTTATTCCCATAGTCTAATGGCGTCCATTCTAGAAGAAATATTCTCAATATTTAATAACTGGCGGCCCGCCGCGGTCTCTGACCCCCACCGCGCACTCTGGTTGGCCCGCCGCGCACTCTGGTCGGCCCGCCGCGCTCTCTTGTCGGCCCGCCGCGCTCTCTGGTCGGCCCGCCGCGCTCTCTGGTCGGCCCGCCGCGCTCTCTGGTCGGCCCGCCGCGCACTCTGGTCGGCCCGCCGCGCACTCTGGTCGGCCCGCCGCGCACTCTGGCGCCCCACCGCGCACTCTGGTCGGCCCGCCGCGCACTCTGGTCGGCCCGCCGCGCACTCTGGCTCATCTTTTTGAAATTGGCGCATCATTTCCTTCTAATGAATAAATGCTAGCTTATAAAACGCCTGTCTTGATAAATAAGAAATTTAAAAAAGCAATCCCTTCCTTATTTTTGTTTTGTTCAGTTTGCTCCAATTTAGTCTCATATTGCAAATAAACCGCTCCCATGAGCTTATTTTTTCCTTTTCCCTTCCTCCTTTTTAAATATAGTTACATAGGTGGCAATAATACCTAGGTCCTTCTAGTTCAACCTTTCTTCACCTGTAATACATTTCTCACAATCCTGTGTTAGGCTGAAGTCTCATAACTGCAGCAGGAGCCTCCCCCCTCTGCTCAGTTTACGATAGGAACCACAAATTCTTCTCCCATGCCTCCTGCCATTCTATAGCTGAGCTGCTAGGCAGAAAATGTCCTGCGTTAACGATTTCTACACTCTGTACATGCAGATTGACAAGTATTGTGGGCACGGGTACCTGTAGTTTAGATTTGGCGTTAATTTTTGGGGTTAGTGTTTCTTTAAATTCTAAAACTCCCACCATAAATGGGCCCAAAATGTTGCAAGTTGAGGCATCCGTTTTCCCTTATACGAGAGTCTATATGAACAGTTCTGTGGCCGCCTTTGTCTTTTTACTTGTCAATGTGAGAGCCACTGTCGCCCCACAAGTCCTCGTAGTATACGGTATAATATCTGCACATTTCGGTTTTTCTTATGGGCGAAGTTACTTGTTAGTTCTTTCTTTTAGATATTTGTGTAATTACAAAGTCGTGTATCAGCTTTCTCTTTATTTGTATATATTTGTTACTGCATGAACTGATCACTTCTCAGACACTTTGATCTCATTTGATACATTTGCAGAATTTGTATATTAAGTATCACTTATTGTATTACTTGTTGCAGTTTTAATAGAATCCCTGTTTTCTCTGCACTAGATGTAGCAGTGCTCAGAATGCTGAGCTATGTATAACCCCGGCCACAGCCCTGTGATTGGCAGCTTCCTGTGTATAACCCCACCCACACCATTCCTGTGTAAACAGTACATTGATATCAAGCCACTAACCAGTGAGAGGGGGAGGGGGGGGGTGAGGTTATACAGATCAGTATGACTGCCTGACATGAGACACCTTGTCTTTAGTGATAATCTTCAGTTGATAAAACACTGATTGTAGTAAAACTGCACCAAGCAGCCCAGTGACACACACATCCCTGGAATCAGTCTTTCTGCCGCCACATTAAGCTGCTCTCAGATTAAGGCTGGTTTCACACTACGTCTTTTTAACATCCGTTGAAAACGTTTTTTTAACGGAAGTACGGATCCTGCTTTTACAGCAAATAACGTATGCAAACGCATATGTTATTTTGCAGGATCCTGCAGTGGATGTTTAGGGGCGGGCATTGTAGTCATGTGATCGGGAGTGAGGGTAACTACACTGGGAGGAGGCTTCTGACAGCTGCAGACGCTGGTAACCAAGGTAAACATCGGCCTTGGATACCCGATATTTATCTTGGTTACG
The DNA here is from genome assembly GCF_048569485.1 of Anomaloglossus baeobatrachus. Taxonomy (NCBI): domain Eukaryota; kingdom Metazoa; phylum Chordata; class Amphibia; order Anura; family Aromobatidae; genus Anomaloglossus; species Anomaloglossus baeobatrachus. Next base: position 10,063,266 of record NC_134360.1, on the reverse strand, counting down.
AGGAGAGAGAGAGAGAGAGAGAGAGAGAGACAGACAGACAGACAGACAGACAGACAGACAGACAGACAGACAGACAGACAGACAGACAGGTTCTGGGCATGCTCAGTCCAAAAGCAGGATCCTGTCTATCAGCATGCAGCGTTCACCTGCGTTTCCGTGCGTTATAGTCAGGATCCAGCAATTTGCAGTATTTGGACGGAGCTCAAAAACGCTACATGTTGCGTTTTTGAAACATGTTAAAATAACGCAAAGGACGGATCCTGCGTCTAACGGACGCAAACGCACGCAAACGCAGGTGGACGCGAGTCCATTGAAAATGCATTGACATGAAAACGGATTTGCACAGGATCCGTACTTCCGTTAAAAAAACGTTTTCAACGGATGTTAAAAAGACGTAGTGTGAAACCAGCCTAAATAGCAAAACACTGCTGATTGATTCCCTTTAAGTCCAAGGCAAGCAAACTATTGGAGATTGCGCAGGACCAACACATGGTGAAAATGCGGAAACGGAAGTTCTAGCACATATAGTGCTGGCATAATGCTGATGAAGATAAACTGCCTATTCAACTAGTGTAAATAGTATGTAACAGAGCTTCAATCTTGCAGCTTTTTTGGCTATAACATATAGTCAGTCCTTGCTTGCCTTTATGGCTGTGGTCCCACAATCCAGCACTTGCAGACTCTGTGCTCCATGTATAGGATACATGAATATACTTGGTCTTCTAGCCTCCATTAACTGTTCTAGTGTCTAGATTTAGTACAATGTGGTTCTGAGCAGATGACCGGCTCCATCAGGTGAAGGCTCGCCGGCAGTTTATGTAGAAGGATTGTGTTACTGGTATGACCTGTGCCAGTGGGATTTATTGTACTGCAAGAATAGAGCAATGCAATACACCGGCCGATAAGCTTCATTATATCACGTGTATTTGTTTATACGTTACATCTATATCATATTGTTTTGTGCTTTTCTATCATTTCAGCTGAATCAAAATGTGGAGGTCCAAAGAGCTCGCCTGCGAGATGACATCAAAGAGTACAAATTCCGAGAAGCCAGATTACTCCAAGACTACACCGAGCTGGAGGAGGAGAACATCTCTCTGCAGAAACAAGTATCAGTGCTTAAGCAAAATCAGGTAAATAGTAGTGTCTGTGCTCTAAAAGGAAGTCTGCACAAAATGACTGTTCAAACCAAGCACAGGCGCACTCTTGGTGTGGCCAAGCAGTTCAGTGCCACCTTAGTGTGGCCATTCAGTTGGATGTACCCTTGGTGTGGCGTAGCAGTTCTGCGCACCCTTGGTGTTGCATAGCAGTTCGGTGCACCCTTGGTGTGGCATAGCAGTTCGGCGCACCCTTGGTTTGGCGCACCCTTGGTGTAGCATAGCAGATTGGTGCGCCCTTGGTTTGGCGTAGCAGTTTGGCGCACCCTTCAGTTCGGCGCACCCTTGGTCTGGCATAGTAGTTTGGCGCACCCTTTGTGTAGCATAGCAGTCCGGCGCGCCCTTGGTTTGGTGTAGCAGTTTAGCGCACCCTTCAGTTCGCAGCACCCTTGGTCTGGCATAGCAGTTTGGTGCACCCTTGGTGTGGCGTAGCAGTTCGGCGCACCCTTCAGTTCGGCGCACCCTTGGTCTGGCATAGCAGTTTGGCGCACCCTTTGTGTAGCATAGCAGTCCGGCGCGCCCTTGGTTTAGCGTAGCAGTTTGGCGCACCCTTCAGTTCGCAGCACCCTTGGTCTGGCATAGCAGTTTGGTGCACCCTTGGTGTGGCGTAGCAGTTCGGCGCACCCTTCAGTTCGGCGCACCCTTGGTCTGGCATAGCAGTTTGGCGCACCCTTTGTGTAGCATAGCAGTCCGGCGCGCCCTTGGTTTAGCGTAGCAGTTTGGCGCACCCTTCAGTTCGCCGTACCCTTGGTCTGGCATAGCAGTTTGGTGCACCCTTGGTGTGGCGTAGCAGTTCGGCGCGCCATCCAGCCTATTTGTTTTTCGTCTATCTCAGCCTACTCTTTATCGACATCTGACTTTTCAGGAACCAGAGAAGGGCAAAGAAAGATAGAAAACAAGCAGGTGGCTGAACTGAACTGCTCACTGAGCGACTGTGCTTTGTTTGAACAGTTATTTTCTACAAATATTCTTTTTAATATAACATTGGAAATTTCAAAAGTCTGTGATCGTTATGTATCTTTGTCTTTTATATATATATATATAGTATATTATTATTATTATGCATTTACTTGCATGTGTAGGCCTGATAGTTTTTGTTTTAGAATACTGATTGACTTTTGGATAGTTTTTGTCCAGAATAGCACTTTTTTAGACACTTCTCAACTTTCGTACAGGGGTGAAGACCTGAGGCTGGCTGTGAATGTCTCCATACTAACTCCACGTTTTAGAGAGCTAATACAGCACCTTGGCAATCTGTGGGCTGACAATGTGCCCCATAGGCCTCCGGCATGCCCCATAGGCCTCCGGCATGCCCCATAGGCCTCCGGCATGCCCCATAGGCCTCCGGCATGCCCCATAGGCCTCCGGCATGCCCCATAGGCCTCCGGCATGCCCCATAGGCCTCCGGCATGCCCCATAGGCCTCCGGCATTCCCCATAGGCCTCCGGCATGCCTCATCGGATGCGGGGCTACAGCGATATTCTTCCCTAGAATGTATTCATTATGATGTTGTACTGAGGCGCTAAACAGTGGTGCATGGAGTGCCCTTGGTTCCTCCATGTTCTCTGTCTACAAACATTTTTTTCTTGTATATCACAAGTATTGTGCTATAGAATACATAACTCAGGTGTGTGATTATTTTCCTTTATGATTTTCTCCAGGTGGAGTTTGAGGGTCTCAAACATGAAATCAAAAGACTGGAGGAAGAGACGGAGTTCCTGAACAGCCAGCTCGAAGATGCCATCCGACTAAAAGAGATTTCCGAAAGACAACTGGAGGAAGCCCTGGAGACCCTGAAGACTGAACGGGAGCAGAAGAACAACCTGCGGAAGGAGCTGTCCCATTACATGAACATCAACGACTCCATGTTCAGCAACCACCTAAACTTCTCCCTGGATGGGCTAAAGTTCAGCGACGAAATCACGGAGCCCAACAACGATGACGTCGTGAACGGTTTTGAGCATAATGGAGTCATCAAGATGAATGCTGATAATAAGGCGTCCACCCCCAAGAAGAACGATCCAGCGCCAAGTCTGGTGTCAGATCTGCTGAGTGAGCTGAACATCTCTGAAATACAGAAACTCAAGCAACAACTGATGCAGGTATCTGTATATGACCCCTCCAAAACACCGAACCCTCAGGGTCTTCACTGCTATGAGGTCTTCACTGCTATGGGGTCTTCACTGCTATGGGGTCTTCACGGCTATGGGGTCTTCACGGCTATGGGGTCTTCACGGCTATGGGGTCTTCACGGCTATGGGGTCTTCACGGCTATGGGGTCTTCACGGCTATGGGGTCTTCACGGCTATGTGGTCTTCACTGCTATGGGGTCTTCACTGCTATGGGGTCTTCACTGCTATGGGGTCTTCACTGCTATGGGGTCTTCACTGCTAGGGATAATGACTAAGGCGCACACACACATCAGGAACATTTCTCTTTATCACCAAATTCCAGAAGCCATGGCTGCTACGTTCTCCTATTGTCAGGGCTTGTTATGTTACAGGCCGTGTTGCAGTTTTCATTGGTATCATTTTTGGTTACATGGGACTTATTTCTAACCTTTTTTTATTTTGGGGTTAAACAAAAATGCACAATTATGGTAAAGGGAAAAATAGGTTTCAGTTCTTTATTACTCCAGTGGTCTACCCGATCAGCTGGGGCCGAGCACAGCTTTAGAGTAAGGAAGCCAAGACACTTAGTAGTCAACCAAAAAGTTTAAGACTTGTTCCTTAAATATAAAAACCAAGCCGGAGTACAAGTTGGTATATGTGCAGTAGCAGCCCGTTCACACCGTGGCCATTTCACAGACAAAACCCAAGAGAAAAACAAAAAATGAGCAGATGCCCTGCAGTAATAGCGATACATGGAAATAATACAGGGCAGTTGGGTAACTCTGTGCTCCTGAAAATTGGGACCAGTGGCACGGCAGTGGTGATGGCCTGAACTGTGCTCTGTGCCACGAAGCGACAGCTTTACCTGTGCAGCATCGGAGGAGCGCAGGGACGCTGACCGCATCCAGCTAGCGTCACAGCCGTGCTTGCTAGGTCTATAACACTACTCGCGGCCTATGAAATTGGCCACTGCTGATGGCCTACAGAGGTGGCCAGTAACCGAGGCAATCCGTAAACGATAAAATCTTAACATCACTCCGCTCTTGAGAATGGAGCACAAATTTAATAATTTGCAAAGTTTTTTGTTTTTGAAGCATTTTGCAATTTTACCCGTTGAAGATGAAACCACTCCTTTAAGTTTATATTTTACTACTTGCCAATTACTAAGTTCTTGCACTCCAAAGCCAATGATACATGACTAGTATTACCTAGGTGAATCTGGGGCAAACTTTAAAGCACCGCTCCGTCTATTTTTATTCCACTGATGGAGTGTTGTTTAAATGCTGCCGCCCCCCCGGTCTTCTAATCATCTTCTGGCAGCTTCACCCGATCTCGCCACCGCTCTGTTGGGTTCCAGTGATTTGTGACCTGCTGGCAGCTCCAGTTTTTCATGGAGGCGCCGGAGGTCACAATTCTGTACAAGTCTATGAAAGCCCCATCCTGGCTCTCATAGACATACATTGAGAGCTTGTGACCATAACACCTGACATCTGCCCAGTCAGAAGTTACTGTCACAAGATGGCGATGTGGGACCAGAGCGGCATCGGTAAATGGTGAAAACACCGGAATGTGACTATATGACAGGGAGCAGTAGGCTTAGATTTAAAGCAACACTCCAGTGCTAACCCCCCCCCCCCCCCTTTCACTGGACTGGTACTTTAATAAGAAAAATAGGTGAAGAGCTTAAAAGGGTTCCTTTGTCTAATGCATGTGGGTCTCACTGCAGAATTGGGGTCCCCTCATCCAGCGCTGCCAATGCTAGTGTCAATGGTGAGATACATGGCAGTGCATATGCAGCTTTTCTTGACTTCTTTGGGAGCGTCCACACCACCAGGCATGTTGGAGGTTGGGGTGTCATGGCTGGCTCACTGTTTTGGGACCTCGCATAGCAGTAGATAAGTGTGGGTACAAAGGGTGGAACATGAATTCTGCTGTCGCCAATTTGTGATATGTAGGTTGTCCCATTGCCTGACACCACCAGTCAGGAAATGATGGTACCATTTGTGAGGATGGGTGACTCACGTTAGCGAAATCACAATACACTGTAGTCTAACTAATAGGACACTCAGTATACGGCTCAGATTTGTAATATTATACGTTGGTTTGAGGGTTCCTGTGTACTGACCATGTGTTTTTGTTTTTTATCAAATTGTTTAGATGGAAAGAGAAAAGGTTGGTTTGTTATCGACTCTTCAGGAATCTCAGAAACAACTGGAGAGCACCAAAGGTGTTCTCTCCGAGCAGAACGACAAGGTCAGCCGGCTCACCGAAAACCTAGATGCTATGAAGAAGCTTCATGCCTCCAAGGAACGCCAGTCCTCTCTAGACAACGAGAAGGAGCGGGACAGTCACGAAGATGGAGATTATTATGAGGTGGACATCAATGGTCCTGAGATCTTAGAATGCAAGTACAAGGTAGCCTCGGCTGAAATACATGACCTCAAAGAGGAACTGAAGACGGTGAAGACCAAGTACGAGGAGTGCGAGTCAAAATACGAAGAGGACAAGAACCGATTTGAGAGTGAGACACAAGCCATGGTAGAAAAGATCTCCTTGCTTGAGAAGACCACGCGGCAAGACAGAGACCAAGTTGTCCGGCTCGAGAAAGAGTTAAAGAAGGTGAGCGATGTAGCTGGAGAGACGCAAGGAAGTCTCACCGTGGCTCAGGATGAGCTGGTTACGTTTAGTGAAGAGCTGGCCAATTTGTACCACCATGTGTGTATGTGCAACAACGAAACGCCAAACCGGGTCATGCTGGATTATTACAAGGAGGGCAAAGGCGGAAGACACAGCCCGGAAGGTAAAGGCCGTAGATCGCCAATCCTTCTTTCCAAGGGTCTGTTGAACAATGAAAATGGCCATAGTGAGTCCGGATCCCCTGTATCTCCAATCCCATCGCCTGTTTCTGACCCTAGAAGAGAACCCATGAACATTTATAACCTGATTGCTATAATCCGGGATCAGATCAAGCATTTACAGGCTGCCGTGGACAGGACCACGGAGCTATCCCGGCAGCAAGCAGCCAGCCAAGAGCTCGGACCGGCCGTCGATAGAGACAAAGAGACGCTCATGGAAGACATCTTGAAGCTCAAGTCTCTTTTGAGCACCAAGAGGGAACAGATTGCGACGTTGAGGACTGTGCTCAAAGCCAACAAACAAGTGAGTCCCAATTTGACATGGAGCTTAAGCAATTATATTTTCAATTATAATTTATTCATTGCGTGATACGCTCTGAGGAAAGTAGGTTATGTCTCATTATTTCGGAAGGGGGGAATATATTTGCAATTAATCTCTAGAGCAGATGAATCCTCAGCCATTTCTTGGATTGAATGGACGAATCTTATCCTATTTCTTATTCAATCTTATCTTTACTGTAAAGAAACGTGTCCTGCCGCGCTGCGTCACGTGGATGTGTACGGCTGATTTTCCAGATTAAGGCTTGGAACCGTTACATTCTCCTGGTACTTTATGGCACATCAGTGATAGAATAGTAATTTAGCACTAGAAGGGATTACTCTCATATTTTTGTAATTTTCTTAATTGCTATTTGAAATTGACACTTTCTTACTGTTTTATGTAATTATCCCTCCAAAATAATTTGGTCATAATGATAAAATTCCCCAACGTGACTTTCTAATTTTTTTTTTTTTCTCCCTCCAGACTGCGGAGGTCGCTCTCGCAAACTTGAAGAGCAAGTACGAGAATGAGAAAGCCATGGTGACGGAGACCATGATGAAACTGCGCAACGAGCTGAAGGCGCTCAAGGAAGACGCTGCTACATTCTCCTCCCTCAGAGCCATGTTTGCTACAAGGTATGTCCCGGACTGAAGCCATACACTCATTTTCCAAAGAATAACCAAACTTTCATTTATTTTCTAATAATTGTGTCCAGTGTGGAAAGTTATGAAACTTTGCAAATCACTTTATTAGGGGATTTGTCTTCATTCATTTTAATAAAATACAAATAAATAAATAAAAATAAAAAATGCATATAAGCAGCTCCCAATCCCCAGCTTTTCCCCCATCTATTCACCTTCTTATGCACTGATATCAGTACATACTCATGTGGAGTACAGATGATGGCAGTGATGGGTCAGCTCCTGTCTCCTCCTCTGATATCAGTACATACTCATGTGGAGTACAGATGATGGCAGTGATGGGTCAGCTCCTGTCTCCTCCTCTGATATCAGTACATACTCATGTGGAGTACAGATGATGGCAGTGATGGGTCAGCTCCTGTCTCCTCCTCTGATATCAGTACATACTCATGTGGAGTACAGATGATGGCAGTGATGGATCAGCTCCTGTCTCCTCCTCTGATATCAGTATGTACTCATATTGAGTACAGATGATGGCAGTGATGGGTCAGCTCCTGTCTCCTGTGAGTGTTGTGATTATCAGAACAATCTCCTGCAGAAGCTTCTCCCCAGAGTTAGTGACACAGGAGCTGACCCATCATTGCCATCATCTGTACTCAATATGAGTACATACTGATATCAGAGAAGGAGACAGGAGCTGACACATCACTGCCATCATCTGTACTCCACATCAGTACATTCTGATAGCAATGCAGCTGAAGGCAGGGGTTTGGAAGTCTGTTATTTGCATTCTTTTCTCACAGAACTGAGGACACATTTTCTTAAAGTGATTTGTAAAGTTTCATAACTTTCCATGCTGAAAAAAAAATAAAAAATAATAAGTTTAGTTACCGTATTTTTCGGACTATAAGACGCACCCTGGTTTTAGAGGAGAAAAACAGGAAAATAAAATTTTAAGCAAAAAATGTGGTCATGACACACTGTTATGGGGCGAGGATCTGCTGCTGACACTGTTATGGGGGTAATGTCCCCTAATGCTCTACTAAGGTACCCCATCCTGGTAATGATCCTCCTTCCTTTTATATTATGCCCATCTCTGTATATATGTCCCCCATCCTGCTACATGCCACCATCATGATAAATACCCTCATTTTGCTATATAGCCCCATCTTGGTATATGGCCCGCATCCTGTGGCACACATAAAAACATAAATGATTATACTCACCTTTCCTCGCTCCATGCAGCATCGCTCCTCCTCCTGTCTGTGCCAGCAGCAGCGCCGCTGACCTGTGTGGAGCCGTGCGCACAGGGATGGCGTCATCGCTGTCCGCACGGCTCCACACACATCAGCGGCCGGCAGACAGGAAGTCATCGCGATGCTGCAGGGAACAGTGACCGGTGAGTATACCGTACTTATTCACTGCCCCCCATGCTGATGATGATACGCGGGGGCAGTGAATATAGCCACACATGATCACTCCAGGCTGTAGGAGCCAGGGATGATCACGCAGGCCTGATGTTTACTATGCGTGCAGCCCCCGCCCACCTGTCAGTGCCGGCTTCAGGCTATAAAAGCTATAAAAGGTTAGTTGTTAGAGTAAATGTCCTTATGTTAGTAAGTCAGAGTAGATGAGACGGAGCCTTATTTCAGAGGTCGATTGTTTTGTGCTTATTGGAAATAATCCGCAGCCAGATCTGCCATCGAGAGAACAGGAGCGTGAGGCTGAGCGATCCTTTGTGTGGGGGAAGATGGCTGCCGACCAAGGATCGTCTGGCCGACAGCTGTGGGATGTGTACGGGGCCTTAAGGCCTTGTTCATACACTGCAGTTTTACCTGCTTTTTTTTTTTTTCTTTTTTTTGTGTGTGTTTTTGCTGCAGAAATCTTTCAAGAAAATGTTTGTAACCTTTCTGCAGACATTCCCCAGCAAAACCTATGGAAAAAAAAATAAGCTGTGCGCACACTCTGGTTTTCTCTCAAGAAAATTCTTTCTGCATAATTTCTTGAGAAAAAGAATGTACATGTCACTTTTTTTTCCGCAGGTACCTGCGGTTTTTGCCATAGATAATGCTAAAAAAGTGTAGGGACCAAAATGCGGAAAAACCACACCAAAAACGCACAAAACCGCGGTAAATCCGCATGCGGTTTTTGGTGCGGTATTGGTCCGCTTTTTGACCACAAGTGTGGTAATCTTTCAGACTCAAGAAATTTCTTGAGAAAAATCCTTTTTCTAGTGCGCACAGGGCCCTTTACTTAAGAAGTTTATTTTGCCACATCATTTTCAAGGCGTCTTCTGGTGCCCTGGTAAAGTCATGTGCATTTTATTTGGCATCACTGGATTAGGGCCGCTCAATAGACTTTCTTCTCTTTGCCCGGGCCTTTTTCCAACAACAAAGCAAAATTGTGGAAATCAATAATTACACCTAAAAGTTACCTTTAAAAAGGTTGCATCACTGACCCCTATGGCTTAAAACACATAACAACATGTATCGTTTCTTTGGTCCGTCTGTCTCCAAGCTAAATTTGACAGTAGGAATACACCAAAAGCATTCTAATCAAATTTCACTCAGAATATAATTTTATCTCTTATTAAAGTAATTGGAACAATCTCACCCAATTCCCAGGTGCTCTTAAGTTTTTCTAGGGTCCAATTAGTCCTTTTCTGGAGCCCAATATTGCCATAAGATTTCTCCGGGCCTTTTTCCCTCCACCCTAGAACTCTTGCTCCTGGTGCCTTCTCGGCGCCTCTTGCTCCTGGTGCCTTCTCGGCGCCTCTTGCTCCTGGTGCCTTCTCGGCGCCTCTTGCTTTTGGTGCCTTCTCGGCGCCTCTTGCTCCTGGTGCCCCCCTGGCGCCTCTTGCTCCTGGTACCTTCTCGGTGCCTCTTGCTCCTGGTGCCCCCCTGGCGCCTCTTGCTCCTGGTGCCCCCCTGGCGCCTCTTGCTCCTGGTGCCCCCCTGGCGCCTCTTGCTCCTGGTGCCCCCCTGGCGCCTCTTGCTCCTGGTGCCCCCCTGGCGCCTCTTGCTCCTGGTGCCCCCCTGGCGCCTCTTGCTCCTGGTGCCCCCCTGGCGCCTCTTGCTCCTGGTGCCCCCCTGGCGCCTCTTGCTCCTGGTGCCCCCCTGGCGCCTCTTGCTCCTGGTGCCCCCCTGGCGCCTCTTGCTCCTGGTGCCCCCCTGGCGCCTCTTGCTCCTGGTGCCCCCCTGGCGCCTCTTGCTCCTGGTGCCCCCCTGGCGCCTCTTGCTCCTGGTGCCCCCCTGGCGCCTCTTGCTCCTGGTGCCCCCCTGGCGCCTCTTACGCCTCTTGCTGCGCCTCTTGCTCCTCGTGCCCCCCGGCGCCTCTTGCTCCTCGTGCCTTTTGTCAATCAAGGTGAGCTGGGCAACGCCTATCTGGTTTTATCTGCTGCCCCTTTCCCTTGCCCACTTCATTTTTTATACAGTTTTTTCTTGAAATCCAGTAAAGTTTCTGGGTAGAGACGCACTTTCTTCAAGGACGAGGCTTGTCTGAATTTCCCGCTGCTCGTGGCTTGGGCAGCTTGAAACGGCTGATAAGTTAATTAGAATCAGGTGTCAATGTCATAAGAAGGCCCAGTGTATCTATAACCTGCAGATCTGCTGCTTTTATTAGGACCAATATCCCCGAATGTCCTTGACACTGATGTGAATGACAGTTTCTGCATTTCATGTCTGCAGTGATCATAGTGTCCTCTCATCGGATTTAGGATTATTTCGGCACATGCATTGGTACAACGTGCAGAATTCACTTTGAAAATTGATTGTGTCTGCCGGTCACGTACCCTCCTGCCAAATGCTATTAATCAAACAAAAAGGCTTCATTAAAGTGGTTTTAAGCACCCGGCCCATCTGTGCTGATCATTCCTGTACAGAACATTAATCAGTCAGATCTGATCACCGGTTATATATAGGCCAACTGCTCGAGGAGATTTCAGCAGCTAATCCTGCCCTATAAAGTCCTCAAATAATTTATGGAGCTTGTTATAACCCCTTGTAGCGCCTGCTCGCACAGAGGTGACGTATCCATTCATGTTGTGCTCAGCGCACGGTGTGTAGATGTATGTGCTGTGGCACGATGCGCTCATCTATATAACCCCTTGTAGCGCCTGCTCTCGCACAGAGGAGTCATATCCATTCATGTTGTGCTCAGCGCATGGTGTTTGCATTAAAATTGGACAGTACAGTTACTTGTGGATGACTTTAAAGGGTTTGTCCAATGCCTAAAAAAACATAAAATTTACACTTATTTAAAATTCCGTACTGATCCCTCATTTTTTACCCTTCTGTTTTGTTCCTTTTTTCACCTTCCAGGGCAGTGTCAAAAACAACTTCATCATTCCTTTCCTCCATGATCTGGTCCTGCCGTCCCTCCCTCTTGGCTTTTTTTCGGCCCTCCCTCTTGGCTTTTTTCGGCCCTCCCTCTTGGCTTTTTTTCGGCCCTCCCGCTTGCCTGTTTTCGGCCCTCCCGCTTGCCTGTTTTCGTCCCTCCCTCTTGGCTTTTTTTCGGCCCTCCCTCTTGGCTTTTTTTCGGCCCTCCCTCTTGGCTTTTTTTCGGCCCTCCCTCTTGGCTTTTTTTCGGCCCTCCCTCTTGGCTTTTTTTCGGCCCTCCCTCTTGGCTTTTTTTCGGCCCTCCCGCTTGCCTGTTTTCGGCCCTCCCTCTTGGCTTTTTTTCGGCCCTCCCTCTTGGCTTTTTTTCGGCCCTCCCGCTTGCCTCTTTTCGTCCCTCCCTCTTGCCTGTTTTCGTCCCTCCCTCTTGCCTGTTTTCGGCCCTCCCGCTTGCCTGTTTTCGTCCCTCCCTCTTGCCTGTTTTCGTTCCTCCCTCTTGCCTGTTTTCGTCCCTCCCGCTTGCCTGTTTTCGTCCCTCCCGCTTGCCTGTTTTCGGCCCTCCCGCTTGCCTGTTTTCGGCCCTCCCGCTTGCCTGTTTTCGGCCCTCCCGCTTGCCTGTTTTCGGCCCTCCCTCTTGCCTGTTTTCATCCCTCCCTCTTGCCTGTTTTCGGCCCTCCCGCTTGCCTGTTTTCGGCCCTCCCGCTTGCCTGTTTTCGGCCCTCCCGCTTGCCTGTTTTCGGCCCTCCCGCTTGCCTGTTTTCGGCCCTCCCGCTTGCCTGTTTTCGGCCCTCCCGCTTGCCTGTTTTCGGCCCTCCCGCTTGCCTGTTTTCGGCCCTCCCTCTTGCCTGTTTTCGGCCCTCCCTCTTGCCTGTTTTCGGCCCTCCCTATTGCCTGTTTTCGGCCCTCCCTCTTGCCTGTTTTCGGCCCTCCCGCTTGCCTGTTTTCGGCCCTCCCGCTTGCCTGTTTTCGGCCCTCCCGCTTGCCTGTTTTCGGCCCTCCCTCTGGTTTGGAAATCATTACAGAGAGGATAAGAGAGAGGGGTTTTGATGTTCACTTGTCACTGGGACTGGCCCCTTTTAAATGAAGACTTTTTAAAGTTAAAACATAAAATTACATCTTCTCCGTATTAAAAATTCCAAGGTCTCTGCCATATATCAGCCAAAAGGTCCCCAAATACATGAATAATTCCTCAGATTGGCGGAGTGTAATATTAGGGCCTGGGCCAGTCATACATAATGTAATATTTAAGGGAGAAAAGTTCTGTTGCTTGAAGTAAGTGCAGCAATTAGTCTGCAGCCATTTAGCGCTGCAGAGACCGAAGTCTTCCCGAGGCTTCTCGGGCACAAAGGGATTTATTAAAACATGAAGGCGGCTCCCGGGGGGGAGCTCCAGAGTAATTATATAGAGGCAGCTCTGAAATCGGAGGTATAAATAGAGGGGGCTCATCTGGGAACCCAAGTCAGATTCAGGTCACCCAGATTACAAGTAGCGCCTCTCCAGAAATCGGAATAACATTCGTCTACATGTCATTATAGCTCATACATTTTCTCAGCAATTTTTAAGCCATAGACCCTCCTTATGTCGCCCAACTATCTACCATAGACCCTCCTTATGTCACCCAACTATCTACCATAGACCCTCCTTATGTCACCCAACTATTTACTATAGACCCTCCTTATGTCACCCAACTATCTACCATAGACCCTCCTTATGTCACCCAACTATTTACTATAGACCCTCCTTATGTCACCCAACTATCTACCATAGACCCTCCTTATGTCACCCAACTATCTACCATAGACCCTCCTTATGTCACCCAACTATCTACCATAGACCCTCCTTATGTCACCCAACTATTTACTATAGACCCTCCTTATGTCACCCAACTATCTACCATAGACCCTCCTTTATCGCCCAACTATCTACGATATTCCGGGTCAATCCTACTGGTCAAGAAAGTGGTGTAGAATATCTAAACCTCTCCATAAAAGTGCAATAGTGGGTGCTTTAGATTGTTTTCGCTAGTTTTGGGATTATGGTTGTGTAATGAGATTAAATGTCCTGATTTGGGGATTAAGGACAATCTTGTAAAATGTCACCGATCAGCCGATGAACAAACCGATTAGATCATTAATAGATACCATAAAATCACACTTACACAGGGCGATGTGCTGCCGAATACCTGCAGACGTTCTGGGGACACAACACCGAATCATTGAATCAGGAATCATTTTGTTAAGTATTGAAGGGCCCATAACAAGGGTCACCTGGCTTCTATATATTTCACCAACGCTCGACTGAAATCTGTGCACAGAATTGGGCCCGACACCTTGGCAATGCCTAGTTCACATTTATCCTGTGTGCCGGAGTACTGCATCCAGGCTTTAAGAAAACTGCTTCATATAGGGCCCCTCCATCGGAGTCGTTAGGCACATGGAGTCACCTTGGACACTGTGGACTCCAGGGGGCGAAAGAGACTCCAAGTGCTGAATGGCTCCGACGGGGCTTCTCGGTAGGGGGCAGTTGTGTAGTAGACTGCACTTTTGTGGTCACCTAAAAAGATGGGCATCGCCTGAACGGGTTCCAGAGTCTAAAGTGAATCCATGTGCGCCATTATACTGAATGGCTCTACCGGGGTTTGGTCTGAAACCTGGTTTTAGGGCATTTAGATGGAAACTGCAATGAAGTGCTCATCGTAGAGCGCTGTACAGGTGTCAACCGAGCCTACTCGTATATACACATTACCTAAGGGTAGGCTTAAATGGAAACTGAGATGAAGTGCTCATCGTAGAGCATTGTAGAGGTGTAAACATTACCTGAAGGTAGGCCTATAGAGAGGGTGCCCAACTCAAGCTGACGTACAATACTGCTCTCCGTCCATGGTCAAGAGTCCCACTCCTGGAAACCTGACCCCACCAGTGAGGTGCTTGAGCGGTAAAGAACCCAAAGGAACAATCTTCGTCCTACACTTTCCAAGCAGACCCAGTTGTCAGTGTTTAAAATGTAATTTTATTTTTTTTAATTCTCCCCCAGATGCGATGAATACGTCACGCAGCTCGACGAAATGCAGAGACAGCTGGCGGCCGCAGAAGACGAGAAGAAGACCTTGAACTCTCTGCTCCGCATGGCCATTCAGCAGAAGCTGGCACTGACGCAACGTCTGGAGCATCTGGAGCTTGACAACGAGCAGGCCAGGCGCGTGCGCACAAAATCCACCTCCAAAACCAAAACTAGTAACCCCAGTGTAAGTCACGCTCGCTCCTGTGCCGACCGCTCCGAGGCCTCTGTCCTCAACAACCAGGTGTTTTGCAGTGAGAAGTATAAGATCTGCTGTGACTAGAGGAGGCCGAGCTTTGTTTTTCCCGCTTGGATAGTTTGCGCATGAAAACGCCAATTGCTACAATATTTCAGCCACTTAACCTGCGCTGGTTTGTTGTTACACTGTGTATGCAAATGGTATTATTAAGCTAAGCTTAATCCTAACTAACACTTGTACGGGGGGAGCTTGCGACACGTTAGCGCAGGAAGGAGACGGAGCAGCACTTCCGAAGTTAACCTGTCGGGCGGTTTTCTTTTTTTGGGGGGAATGGATTGCAAACTGAAGCCATAATCACTGTTTTTGGACCGGTCTTGCATTATATTCGCGAGCCGGCATTAGATTCTGGGCAGCTATTCTTTTTAATGCATGAAGAAAAGTTACCTTTTATATAAAAAAAAATATATGGATTAAACAGAAAATGTCAGTCTGTGCCGCCGAGTCTGGAAGTGATTTTCAGCCGCTTTGTGGTTACAAGACGTGGGCGCTTCCAAAATGATAATTGCAGATGAGAAATAATTTGGACGGGAAAGCGAAACGCTAATTATAAGAGGCAGAGTGTCGTGCCCATCTCGTAGCAGTGATTAAAGCTTCAGAGGTCGCCGATCTGGTGGGCCGGTGCCGGGTCCAGGAGGTCGGGGGCCGGCTGTAACGCATGTGTCTGTATCGTGCACCGTTCCGGTGATATATAATGGTGTGGAGGAGTCAGGGAAGTTTAGCACAGGTCTCGCCATCTGCCACCTTTCACGAGCATCTCCTGCACTACAGCTAATGCATGCTTTGCTAATCTTTCATTTTATTAATCCAAGTCAATAGGAGCACAGATCGAAAACAATGCCCCCTAGTCCAGTGTGCCACGTATCGGGGGAAATCCGCTCAAGTATTAACAAGCTGACAGTATACACAAATTAGACTGCAGGATACTTGATGCTCCAGAGTGAGGAACAGACCAAAAAACATGCTGTAAAAGGAGACGACGTGGCCCGTCCCGGCAAATCCACGTCTCACCGATTTACTCCAGAATTAGGTTTTTTTTCTTTTCGTGTTTTATAAATTAGTATTAACACCTCTTATTCTATATTGTCATAGAATACGACCGGGATCACGGTCAGGAGAAATCCGCATTATTTATGCAAGCACATAGCGTAACAGGGCTCTACAATGACGGAAATGCGGCCCCCAGGGGCCGGTGCCTCGCTTAGGAATCAGACAATGGCAGTTTTGTAATTCAAGTAAATAACAAAATGGTAAAAGAAAACCTAGAAATTGTGCTAAAAAAAAGGGGAAAAAAAGTCTTAATTGGTCGGAGGTTGAAATACGGCACAATGGGTTTTATTTTGGGAAAGGAAAAAAAAAATCACTTTAAAGTGCCTACTTTGTAATGCTGGACTATTGTAAAGCCCTGTTTGTTCTGGAATTTTCTTAGCAGTTTTTACATATATTTAGCTTCTTATGCGGATTCAGGTGGGAACGGATTGTGTCCTTGTCCCTAACACAAGTCCCTAACACAAGTCTTTAACCTGCTTGTATGGTTTTTCTACATGCTGTGACCCTGGCGCCGCTTCTTGTCACATCACTGCCATTCTTTATAGATTATCAGCACTTTGCTTCCTGCGTCGCGACACTCTGCCGCTAAGTAGATCCAGGTAATCGCGGGACCCGCCTGATTGTCCGAGTGCTGGAGTGTGACAAGCATTCAGATTGGCATGTTAGCAGTGTGGTGCTTTTTTTTTTTTTTTTTTTCATAAAATCTTTAGACATTATATATTCCTAGTTAATGTTTCCTATATTCTTACAAGGATCAGTAATGTGGGTTCTTTAGAAAAATTTCTAAAAGAAATGCACAATAATATTAGGAAATGTCACTCGCATAGTTTCACCAATTGAGACCACCCATCAGGTTTTTTTTCTTAATATAATCTTTTTAGTCTAATTTTAAGTATTTTTTTCTGGTTTTTTTTTTTGTTTTTTTTAGTAATATTTTTATTTTAGGCTTTGGGGTTTTTTTTTCCTTTTTATTGTTTTCTTAGTAATTTTTTTGGTCTTATTTTTAGTGTTTTTTTTCTTCCCTTTTGTTTGTTTCCTTAGTAATTTTTTTAGTCTTAGTTTAGTTTTTATTTTTCTTTATTTTTGCTTTCTTAATATTTTTAGCCTAATTTTTTTTTATTTTTTGTTAGTAATTTTTTTAGTCTTATTTTATTTTTTTTCCTTTTTGTTTTTTTCGGAATCTTATTTTAGGTTTTTTTTTCTTAGGTCTTATTTTATAGTTTTTTTTGGTTGTTTTTTTCTCTTTTTTTTTTTCTTTTCTTCGTAATCTTATGTCTTATTTTAGTTTTCTGGTTATTCTTTCTTTTGTTTTCTTAGAAAAAAAAAATCGACTAAAAGATTACTTTTTTTTTTTAACTGTTTTGAATTTTGTTTTTCTTTTTGTTTTCTTAGCAATCTTTTTGTTTTTTAGTATTTTTTTTGTCTAAATATTTATTTATTTTTATTTTTTTTTTGTTTTTTTGCTTTTGGGGAATGACGACATATTTAGCACAAACAAACTGATCTACTAAAACCTGCACAGATTCACTTCTTATTTCTTTAGTATAGTGATAAAGATTTATTTAACATTTTTTTTTAATGATATAATTTTAGTTATTTGCTCTTCTTTTGGCTATGGTGTGATATTTTTTTTCCGGATAGCTTGGAATTGGCTGAAGCTCTTAGACTGGCGTCCTATATTTGCCATATTATACAATGATATTATTAGTTGTTGTGATACTGACTCTTTTCTCTGTAATCACAGACGCATTATTCACTCTAGGCATTATTTTTCCTTTGCATGGGGATGGGCGCATTGGGTTTGCTTCTCCGTGAACATTTATATAATGCATTCACTGATTTTCTTCTTGCATGTCCAGTGCACAAATGCAAAAAATGTTCAAAAATGGCTTCCCTTTTCAGAGCTCCAGCAGATATTGTTCAACACCTGTAAGACATTTGCTTCCTTGCATAAGTTGCTCCTTAGCAGGAGGCGACGGCTTCGTCTTTGCCTGGACACTAATGCCTGCCTGGCCTTTGCTTCTTTTTATTTTTCCAACTAACCTAAATCTGCACAGCTCCTTCTCAGTAATTCCCGATTTTGTTATTTTAAATCTCTAATTTTTATTTTTCCATTTTTTCAGTTGTAGAATAGTTCCTGGAGAAGAACGTGCGATCCCAGTGTCACTCCAATCCGAGTAGCTCTTGACATATTAGAGCCAATGGCACAAAACTCCCCCCAAAAACCATATATTTAAGACGGGAAACTACTGCGCCCTCCTTTAACCTGATATGCTTTCCAGTAAGCGTTCCTTCCCATTTCTTTTTTTTTTTTTTTTTTTTTTTTAATATATCAAAATATATTCTCAGAATAACAAAAAAAGCTTTACTATAATATGCTGCTGGGGAAGAAAACTTACAAGTGCTGAACAAAACGCTACGTCCAACTATCCAATGTTCCAGAAAAGTTGGGTAAAGGTTTCTTTTTTTTTTGTTATTATTCTATTATTATTAATATTATTATTTTACATCCGATTGTTAAACCTGTGCACTTTTGATATTTTATTAATTTTTGTTTTGTTCCAATATATTTTATGTAGAAATGTTCTAACATGTAGTGGCTGCATTATTGGCCTCCACATGGCGTTTTTTTTTGTTTTCTGGGTAGTATTAACGCTTGTGCTTGTTGATTTACGTATCAGCACGTTGCAGGGAATATACCGATATGGGTTAATACACCTTTATATGTTCTGTCTTGCGGCTTTTTCACGACAGGGTTTTTTTTTGTGTTTTTGAATTACTGGTTTTTAACTGCCATGTTCATAAAAAAAAAAAATAAAATCCAGGGTCTGAAAATTCTGGGGTTTTCATACAATATTATTATTCTTAGGAATAGCTTAATGTAACAAGGAAAAAACTTGACTTTCTTTGGTTAAAACAGTAATAGGCACTTGAAAAAAAAAAAAAGAAAATGCATCTAATAAGTAGTATTACCTAAAAAGTTCAGAATCGCCTGATTTTTAGGAAATCGAGAATTGCTGATGAACAGAATTTTCTACAACTGTTACCAATTAAATTCCAAATTGGAATTGTTTCTTTTTTTTTTTTCTTCTTTTTGTTTTCTTTATTATTGTGCCAAATTCTGGTACATCTAGAAACGTCAGAAGTAAACTTGTCAAATACGCCTTTGTTATGGATACCAGTAGTGCCTTTTTGAGAAATCTTCGATGGGGGGGGGGGAACAAAAAAAAAATAGAATTAAAAAAATTCTGGAAAAATTAAGGAAACCATGCGGAGCAATAAGTGCAAAAGACAAAGCGAACATCATCTTGCATATTTTCAATGGAGACACGTCTCCGAAAAAACGAAAAATTGTAAAAAATTCCGTTGATCAGTGATTCTTTTTCAGTGCAGATCCTTGCAAATTCAGGGATGGAGACGAATAATTAATGTCTGCAAACCAAAACTAATAGCTTTTGATTTTTTTTTTTTTTTTAATATAGCAAGATATCTTACGGACACATTTGTGGTGGTGGTCCGCCCGTCTCTGGGAGGGGGGACGCGAGGACTTATCTGTTACCTGTGTACGGTGGTGGACTTAGCCTTATCATTCTATCGCTAGCAAATGTGGGGAAACAACACATTAATATCTGCTCTTGCATGTTGTATTTAACTGCTGTGGTTTTCAGGAAACAGAATCTGCAAGCGGCATCAACAAGCTCCGCTCGCCGGCTGTTTGTTGAGGCCAAAAGGAAATTGTAATTGGTACTCGGAAACCGACGTCATTTTTTGCAAATTTTTTTGCAACGTGACTTAAAAGAAAAAAAAAAAACTTTTTGAAAAATGTTAATTACGTGTTATGAGGGGGAAAAAAAAGGTTTCTGTTTGCTGGAAAAACAGTCTGGATTCTAGATGTTGGGTTTTTATATGGCTCATCTTTTACAGTATTGATCTTTTAAGATATTGTTACTGCAAATGATTTCATCAGTTCTGTGGGTATTTATTTGAAATGATTTCATAAAGTACTGTATTATGTTAATGTGCATTATTTTTTAGTGGCAAAGTGTTCTTCAGTTACATGTCATATGCACGTACTCTTGCCAAGTAACCTTTACACAGATCGGAACGTGGAAGCGGTCGCCGCGGCGTAGATCGGCGCTTCTTTATAAAGGTCTGCCTAGTGAATGAAAAGTGTTAATGACATTAATACAAGGTTGTGTGTAGCAAGTTGCCTGTGTAAGGGTAGTCACATGTATCAATAAAAGTGATAAAGGAACTGGGTGTCTTTTTGTTTTTATTTCTGGACATAGCGGTAAGTAATGAAGCGATTGTGTCATGTGCAAAGTGCTGCAACACCCCCAATGCTGGAAATGTCAGAGCTAGATCCCCAGCTTCAATCAAAGCGCTGCTACTGTCCAAGCATCTGTGAAGACACACGGCGGCTTACCCTGAAAAGTCAAGTGTACCCCAACATCATATGTGGAGTCAGGAGGCCCCTATAATATGGTGAGGGGTTTCAGCCAACTTTAATCCAATGGGAGCCTTAAAGATGACCAACCACCAGGATTATCCTATATAAACTAAAGCCAGTGCTATACTGGCACTATCAGGCTGATTCTATACATACAGTGCTATACTGGCACTATCAGGCTGATTCTATACATACAGTGCTATACTGGCACTATCAGGCTGATTCTATACATACAGTGCTATACTGGCGCTATCAGGCTGATTCTATACATACAGTGCTATACTGGCGCTATCAGGCTGATTCTATACATACAGTGCTATACTGGCGCTATCAGGCTGATTCTATACATACAGTGCTATACTGGCGCTATCAGGCTGATTCTATACATACAGTGCTATACTGGCACTATCAGGCTGATTCTATACATACAGTGCTATACTGGCGCTATCAGGCTGATTCTATACATACAGTGCTATACTGGCACTATCATGCTGATTCTATACATACAGTGCTATACTGGTGCTATCAGGCTGAGTCTATACATACAGTGCTATACTGGCACTATCAGGCTGATTCTATACATACAGGGCTATACTGGCGCTATCAGGCTGATTCTATACATACAGTGCTATACTGGCACTATCAGACTGATTCTATACATACAGTGCTATACTGGCGCTATCAGGCTGATTCTATACATACAGTACTATACTGGTGCTGTCAGGCTGATTCTATACATACAGTGCTATACTGGCACGATCAGGCTGATTCTATACATACAGTGCTATACTGGCACTATCAGGCTGATTCTATACATACAGTGCTATACTGGCACGATCAGGCTGATTCTATACATACAGTGCTATACTGGCACGATCAGGCTGATTCTATACATACAGTGCTATACTGGCACTATCAGGCTGATTCTATACATACCTTTTAGTTGGGAGATCAGCTGTATAGTTTCTGAAATGCAGGCAAGTAAAGGTTGAGAAATGCCCTGTTATTTGATTGATAGGTGCTGCAGAATATATAATATGTAGGTTGGGTTTTGCTAGTTGCTCCCGTCCCTGTCATCTGCCTGTCCTTCCTCCCCCTGTCTGTTATTACAGGGGGAGGCAAGAGAAGTAGACAGACAGGGGCGGGAGTAACCAACAAAACCCAACCCACATGTTAGATATTCTGTAGCCACTGTCAATCACATAAGTGTATTTCAGAAACTTGCCTATATTTCAGAAAGTATACATCCAATCTGACAAAGGTATGTATAGAATCAGCCTGATAGCCCCAGTATAGCACTGGCTTTAGGTTATACAGTGTGTCCACCCATATCCTGTCCACCGCCATTAACTCGAGAGCGGCGGCAGCTATAGACATAGAAGTGGTGTCTAGGTATAGTAAAGCAGCCATGTGCTACGCAATGAAACCACCTATAGCGCCACCTAGTGGAAAACAACGGAGTTAGCATTTTTATCTCGAAAATGGAACGAGATAGAGAAAAAAAGTGAACTACAAAGTTGCAGGGCATCTCATCAATTCAATATGAATCGACACCGTGCACAGAAATGCTGTGATATGAAACCCATGACCCCCCAAAACATTGAATGCTGGTCACGCCTATGGCGCTCATTAATGGCCCCCGTCAGCTGCAATGCACATCTGGCCTCTGCACAGCATACTGCATCTTGCTGCACGTTGTGCTATATGGTAGGTGACACGTTTGCACAAGCATCTGTGATACGTGGTCGTAGGTCCTGCAATGTTGGTGGAGGGGTCGCATACACCTGCTGTTTGATGTGACCTCACAGAAGTCCAATGGGGTCAGGTCAGGTGAGCGCGGAGGCCACACAGCCACCATACCCAATGATTTGTAGGAAGGTCTCAGTAGGTATCGCTTCACGTCCATAGCCTTGTTCGTTTTACACGTTCTAATCATAGCATTTCTGTGCAAGGTGTCGATTCATATTGAATTGATGATGCCCTGCAACTTTGTAATTCACTTTTTTTCTCTATCTCGTTCCATTTTCGAGATAAAAATGCTAACTCCGTTGTTTTCCACCAGGTGGCGCTATAGGTGGTTTCATTGCGTAGCGCATGGATTCTTTACTTTACCTAGACACCACTTCTATGCCTATAGCTGCCGCCGATCTCAAGTTAATACAATATGGATACAGCCGCACACTAAATGCCATCAATGTATAAGGGAACTCTGGTACTGCATTACTGCTATATGAAAAAATGAGATTTTTAGTTTATGAATTGGCCAATGCATGTAAGCCCGGAAACCAACGGCAAGGTAAATCTCAATATTCCGGGTACCTAACTAAAATGCCACGATCTCAAGTTAATGGCGGTGGACACACTGTATAGGAAGATCCTGGTGGTTGGTCCTCTTTACGATTGCACTAATGTCCTTTGTATAAACCTAAAGCAGGAGTCACACATAGCGATGCAGCAGCGATCACGACCAGCGATCTGACCTTATCAGGATCGCTGCTGCGTCGTTACATGGTCGCTGGTGAGCTGTCAAACAGGCAGATCTCACCAGTGACTAGTGACCAGCCCCCAGCCAGCAGCGACGCGTGGAAGCGTAACTAAGGTAAATATCGGGTAACCAAGGAAAGCACTTCTCTTGGTTACCCGATATTTACCTTAGTTACTAGCGTCCGCCGCTCTCATGCTGTCAGTGCCGGCTCCCTGCATACGTAGCTGGAGTACACATCGGGTAATTAACACAATGTGTACTCTGGCTTGGAGTGCGGGGAACAGGGATCCCCGGCACTGGCAGCCTGAGAGCAGCGGACGCTAGTAACTAAGGTAAATATCGGGTAACCAAGGAAAGGGCTTCCCTTGGTTACCCGATGTTTACCTTGGTTACAGCTTACCGCAGCTGCCAGACGCCGGCTCCTGCTCGCTTCAGTTCGTCGCTCTCTCGCTGTCACACACAAGCGATCTGTGCTTCACAGCGGGAGAGCAACGACCAAAAAATGAAGCAGGACATTCAGCAACGAGCGGCGACCTCACAGCAGGGGCCAAGTTGTTGCTGGATGTCACACACAGCGACAGCGACGGGAGGTCACTGCAACGTCACAGAAAATGGTGACTTAGCAGCGACGTCGTTGTCGTCGTCGCTGTGTGTGACACCACCTTAAGAGGTGCGTAAGATGACATTTGGAGCTTTCCACCTCCCTTTTGCCATAGTCTGTGAAACAATAGTTTGGCTGGTAGCTCTCCCCCCTCCAGCTCCTCCATAAACGGGACGGCTTTTCTTTGGAAGAACAAAAGTATTGGCAATCAGACAAGCCGGATTCCTGTCGTACCTGACATCCTCTATCTGTGGATAGTCCGGAGAGGAGGGGGGCGGTATACACATCAAGAAAGGAAATAATGAGGGATGAGCATTAATTATTTTAGTTTTTTCTTTCAACCTTTGCAAAAAAATCTGTTGGATAATGCCTATATTAATATAATTTTAAAAAAGATGATTGAGATTGTTACAATCATAATTTACTATTGGGAGATGGTTAAAATACAGTCATTTAGTACAGTTCATCAGAAGAAATAGAATGGCAGCACTCTGCGGTGTAAGTTGATTTTTAGTAATGCTTCATGCAGACAGGTGAGACAAACACAGGGATGCAGAGGGAGGAGAGCACGAGGACTGCGGTACAGTTTCGCCCCTCGAGGGGTGCTTTCACGGGTCCATACAGAAACAACATGGATATTAGCCTCTTATATAGGGCGTTTTCAGACACATGTTACAATTAAAAACAAAACCTTCACAGAAAAATACCACAATCCATTGGCAGAAAAATGTTAGCAATAGTTCTAGTTTTAAAAGTCATTTCTGGCAGAACAAAAAATAGAACAACATGATAAATAAATAGACCTATGCTACCGCAGTGACTGGTGCAGCATGTGATTCTCTCTCTGTATCTAAATCCTGCTATAATATCATTAGATATAACGTTATATATAATACAACAATTTATTATCCCTTGAAAGAAAGGGGGGGAACAAAAATATATATCATTATCCATTGCATTATGTCATGCTGTATCAGTGACCGCGACCACATATAATTTCAGACTATAAGAAGATTATCAGGTCATTTTTATCATTGAAGCCTATGGACCCCATAGCTTTAGTCTCCATGATCAGCGTGCCTCTCTTCTTAGGAGGTATTTATGTGTGTCGCCTCCTGCTGGGGATGGTGTGATTTTCTCTAAACCTGCAAACTGCAACAATTTCTGGTCACCATTATGTGCCTCATGCATGTGTGATCAGACGTGTGGCTCCTATACCTGTGCTTATAGAATGTAGATGTTCCCTAAATCTTATAAAGAGGGGTCTGATAGTTTTGCCTATTTTTATTCACTTTTTTTTCTTTCTTTAATAACTGTTTGAAACAATTTCTTGTCCAAGTTTTTCAGAAAAAGTAAACATTGTTCCTTAGAAAAACGGGATTCTAGTTCCTTTCTCAGCCTAATTAATACTTGTGTGACTTTCGTGTTTTCTATATTTTTTTTCTAGAAGAATAGTCAGGAACTGCATAGAACTTTCTTGACTGAATAGCAGTAGGGAACGGTTTCTTGAACAAGCAAATAGCCTGGCTGATAGATTGAGAGAGGGGATACCCACAAGATGTAATATCTACGGCCCTAGAAAGATCTAAACAGGAACCTAACCAGGTAGTGAATAAAAATAGTCAAAAAATTCACAATAACACTAGTAAAATAGAGAGGTTCAGGTTTAATTTTAAATTTGGACCAATGGATACAACAATAAGATCTGTAATTAATAGGCAATGGCAAATTATAGAAAATGATAAAGACCTACAAGGGATAGCAGTACACAAACCCAAATCACCTATAGAAGGTCAAAAAACCTAGGGAACATGTTAATAAAAAGATTTGTTCCACAAAAAACATGGTTGGAAAAGGCAGCCCCTATAGGTAACCACAGATGCGGCAATTGCTCTTATTGTAACCAACACCTGACGGGTAAAACCGTACAGATCGGAGGGAAATGGCACACAGTAAAAGAACTAATCACTTGCCGCACAAGGTAGTGTATATTTTATTCTGCCCCTGTGGTTTTTTCTACATAGGCAAAAGGCAAAACTATCAGACCCCTCTTTATAAGATTTAGGGAACATCTACATTCTATAAGCACAGGTATAGGAGCCACACGTCTGATCACACATGCATGAGGCACATAATGGTGACCAGAAATTGTTGCAGTTTGCAGGTTTAGAGAAAATCACACCATCCCCAGCAGGAGGCGACACACACAAATACCTCCTAAGAAGAGAGGCACGCTGATCATGGAGACTAAAGCTATGGGGTCCATAGGCTTCAATGATAAAAATGACCTGATAATCTTCTTATAGATAGTCTGAAATTATATGTGGTCGCGGTCACTGATACAGCATGACATAATGCAATGGATAATGATATATGTTTTTGTTCCCCCCCTTTCTTTCAAGGGATAATAAATTGTTGTATTATATATAACGTTATATCTAATGATATTATAGCAGGATTTAGATATAGAGATAATCACATGCTGCACCAGTCACTGCGGTAGCATAGGTCTATTTATTTATCATGTTGTTCTATTTTTTGTTCTGCCAGAAATGACTTTTAAAACTAGAACTATTGCTAACATTTTTCTGCCAATGGATTGTTATTTTTCTGTGAAGGTTTTAATATTGTTTTTAATTGTAACGTGTCTGAAAACGCCCTATATAAGAGGCTAATATCCATGTTCTTTCTGTATGGACCCGTGAAAGCACCCCTAGTGGGGCGAAACTGTACCGCAGTCCTCGTGCTCTCCTCCCTCTGCATCCCTGTGTTTGTCTCACCTGTCTGCATGAAGCATTATTAAAAATCAACTTATGCGGGCTTTACACAAGTCGACCGATCATTCGATTTCACGATTGATTGTACCCGCCCCCGTCGTTTGTGCGTCACGGGCAAATCGCTGCCCAACGGTACAGTTTCACCCCTCTAGGGGTGCTGTCACAGGTCCATACAGAAACAACATGGATATTAGCCTCTTATATAGGGCGTTTTCAGACACACGTTACAATTAAAAACAATATTAAAACCTTCATAGAACCCCGACGTTCGGCATCACAGCGACGTCACACAGCCTCCAGCCAATAGAAGCGGAGGGACGGAGATGAGCGGCACGTAAACATCCCACCCACCTCCTTCCATCCGCATAGCTGACGAGTGACGCAGGTAAGCTGTGTTCATCGTTCCCGGGGTGTCACACACTGCGATGTGCGCTACCCCGGGAATGATGAACAACCTGCACCAGGAAAAATAAACAATATTTTAAAATTAGACGAGTACACTACTCACGATTTGTGAGCGATACTGCGTCGCTCGGAGGTGTCACACGAAACAACGTCGTGTATGATGCCGGATGTGCGTCATGAAAACCGTGACCACGACGATGCATCGCACGATAGATCGTCTCGTGTAAAGCCCGCATTACACCGTAGAGCAGGGTTCCCCAACTCCAGTCCTCAAGGCCCACCAACAGTGCAGTTTTCAGGATTTCCTTAGCATTGCACTGCTGTTGGAACCAGCACCTGGGCAGGTAATTACATTAACACCTGTGCAATACTAAGGAAATCCCAAAAACCTGCACTGTTGGTGGGCCTTGAGGACTGGAGTTGGGGACCTCGGCCGTAGAGTGCTGCCATTCTTCTTTTTCTTCTGATGGACTTTCTGCACTATGGCATAAGCACGGCGGGTAAATCATCAGCTGTTCTCCTCTAGCTGCATGGACCTGGTAAAGATTCAGAAGGCGCACAGCGCTCTGCTACATGCTGACTGACTGCAGGTGGCAGTTTAACATTGAATGCTGAGAAAACCATTGCCAGGATTTTTTCATATGGTAAGCAATGCTATGCACATTTTTCCTTCTACTTGCGCTAATTTAGTACAGTTGAATCGTTTCAAGAAGACATTTACCAGTCTCTATTACCCAAAGAAAATCAAACGGAAAGGACCTGTAGTTCTAGCATTTGGCCACAAGATGGTGCAATGCTCATTGGATTTGGTGAACTGCAGCCTTCAATGAGTTCAGTCCCATCAGAGGGACACATAAGGCGCCTGTTGTATGGACAGAAAGGATCTATTTTTACCATCACAGCATGTGATTTAATATTGATTCAGAAAGAAACAGGACCGTGAAAAGTCTTATAAGTATTAGCTCTCAAATCTTCAGTTGTGCAGCCATGAGCTCAAATCCTCATGTAAAATAGTACAGTTTGTGTCCTGTAGAAATGTCACTGTTTTTCATCTCTGTAAAATCACATCTGATTGTGGCCCATGTGTCTGTTTTCACATAAAAAACAAACAAAACAAAAGAACAAGTCCGTTTCCTATATGCTTCTTGCACTGGACCCACTTAAAACTGATACCATATAGTGTCATGATGGCGTTCATCCCCCCCCAGTTTATATTCAATGGATGAGTTTCATCCACAGGTTTACAAGTGTAAGCTAATGCTAAGTGTTAGGCAGGTGTAAAAATGCCGAAATGCTCAAAATACTGTACTTTTATTTTTATCAATTACCAAAATGCAAAGTGAATGAAGAAAAGACAGATCACGTCAATATTTGGTGACCTTTGCCTTCATCAATTCCTCTAGGTACTTATATTTACAAACAGCTTTTGAAAGATCTTGGCAGGAGATTGTTCTGAACACCTTGGAGTCCTAACCTTAGATCTTCTGCCTCCTGATACCAGACAGATGGGATGATGGGAGATCAGGGCTCTGCGGGGGCCGGATCATCACCTCCAGGACTCCTGATCCCAGACAGAGGGGATGATGAGAAATCAGGGCTCTGCAGGGGCCAGATCCTCACCTCCAGGACTCCTGATCCCAGACAGATAGGATGATGGGAGATCACGGCTCTGCGGGGGCCGGATCATCACCTCCAGGACTCCTGATCCCAGACAGATGGGATGATGGGAGATCAGGGCTCTGCGGGGGCCGGATCCTCACCTCCAGGACTCCTGATCCTAGACAGAGGGGATGATGGGAGATCAGGGCTCTGCGGGGGCCGGATTCTCACCTCCGGGACTCCTGATCCCAGACAGAGGGGATGATGGGAGATGAGGGCTCTGCGGGGGCCGGATTCTCACCTCCGGGACTCCTGATCCCAGACAGAGGGGATGATGGGAGATCAGGGCTCTGTGGGGGCCGGATTCTCACCTCTGGGACTCCTGATCCCAGACAGAGGGGATGATGGGAGATCAGGGCTCTGTGGGGGCCGGATCATCAGCTCCAGGACTCCTGATCCCAGACAGAGGGGATGATGGGAGATCAGGGCTCTGCGGGGGCCGGATCATCACCTCCAGGACTCCTGATCCCAGACAGAGGGGATGATGGGAGATCAGGGCTCTGCGGGGGCCAAATCATCACCTCCACAACTCCTCGCTCTTATTAACATCAGCTGAAGTTTGGTTTCGTTGCTCGGCTGCACAATATATTTGGGGCCACTCAATCACCTCCCTCTTAGTAAGTCTATATTTATAGAAGAGCTATGGTTTTGAGAAAAACCTTCCTGACATTCCTTTAGAGTGTAAGTACAAGTGACCCAGAAGAACTGATGCTCAGTCACACCAAATATTGATAGAATTTAGATTTTTCTTTTGTTCATCCACTTTGTATTTTAATTGATAACAATAAATTAACTAATATATATATATAAATTAACTAATATATATATTAGTGATGAGCGGGCACTACCATGCTCGGGTGCTCGGTACTGGTAACTAATTATGAGCGGACACTACCATGCTCGGGTGCTCGGTACTGGTAACTAGTGATGAGCGGGCACTACCATGCTCAGTACTGGTAACTAGTGATGAGCGGGCACTACCATGCTCGGGTGCTCGGTACTGGTAACTAGTGATGAGCGGACACTACCATGCTCGGGTGCTCGGTACTGGTAACTAGTGATGAGCGGACACTACCATGCTCAGGTGCTCAGTACTGGTAACTAGTGATGAGCGGGCACTACCATGCTCAGGTGCTCAGTACTGGTAACTAGTGATGAGCGGGCACTACCATGCTCGGGTGCTCTGTACTGGTAACTAGTGATGAGCGGGCTCTACCATGCTCGGGTGCTCAGTACTGGTAACTAGTGATGAGCGGGCACTACCATGCTCAGGTGCTCAGTACTGGTAACTAGTGATGAGCGGGCACTACCATGCTCGGGTGCTCAGTACTGGTAACTAGTGATGAGCGGGCACTACCATGCTCGGGTGCTCGGTACTGGTAACTAGTGATGAGCGGGCACTACCATGCTCGGGTGCTCAGTACTGGTAACTAGTGATGAGCGGGCACTACCATGCTCGGGTGCTCGGTACTGGTAACTAGTGATGAGCGGGCACTACCATGCTCGGGTGCTCGGTACTGGTAACTAGTGATGAGCGGACACTACCATGCTCGGGTGCTCGGTACTGGTAACTAGTGATGAGCGGACACTACCATGCTCAGGTGCTCAGTACTGGTAACTAGTGATGAGCGGGCACTACCATGCTCAGGTGCTCAGTACTGGTAACTAGTGATGAGCGGGCACTACCATGCTCGGGTGCTCTGTACTGGTAACTAGTGATGAGCGGGCTCTACCATGCTCGGGTGCTCAGTACTGGTAACTAGTGATGAGCGGGCACTACCATGCTCAGGTGCTCAGTACTGGTAACTAGTGATGAGCGGGCACTACCATGCTCGGGTGCTCAGTACTGGTAACTAGTGATGAGCGGGCACTACCATGCTCGGGTGCTCGGTACTGGTAACTAGTGATGAGCGGGCACTACCATGCTCAGGTGCTCAGTACTGGTAACTAGTGATGAGCGGGCACTACCATGCTCGGGTGCTCGGTACTGGTAACTAGTGATGAGCGGGCACTACCATGCTCGGGTGATCAGTACTGGTAACTAGTGATGAGCGGGCACTACCATGCTCGGGTGCTCTGTACTGGTAACTAGTGATGAGCGGGCACTACCATGCTCGGGTGTTCAGTACTGGTAACTAGTGATGAGCGGGCACTACCATGCTCGGGTGCTCAGTACTGGTAACTAGTGATGAGCGGGCACTACCATGCTCGGGTGCTCAGTACTGGTAACTAGTGATGAGCGGGCACTACCATGCTCGGGTGCTCAGTACTGGTAACTAGTGATGAGCGGGCACTACCATGCTCGGGTGCTCAGTACTGGTAACTAGTGATGAGAATGGCAGTGCTTGCTGATCATTAGTGGTTATGGAAGGCCGGTCTGCCCCATAGAGTGGGCAGCTACATGGCAGCACGATTGGCATCTGTTTCTTGGGAGGAGATACAGGAGCAGCACTTAAGCTAGTGATGTCGCTGCGTGTAAAGCAGCCTCACACTATGGCCTCCAGTGGGCTGATGCTCTCCATGTTGCTGTGCTAACTTTAGAGTTCATGAGGGCGCTGTGAGAGCCTAACGACTTGTAGAAGGACCTGTGCAGACAGAGCAGTGAGTGTGAGCATTGGCTGCAGAGCAGTGAGTGTGAGCATTGGCTGCAGAGCAGTGAGTGTGAGCATTGGCTGCAGAGCAGTGAGTGTGAGCATTGGCTGCAGAGCAGTGAGTGTGAGCATTGGCTGCAGAGCAGTGAGTGTGAGCATTGGCTGTAGAGCAGTGAGTGTGAGCATTGGCTGCAGAGCAGTGAGTGTGAGCATTGGCTGCAGAGCAGTGAGTGTGAGCATTGGCTGCAGAGCAGTGAGTGTGAGCATTGGCTGTAGAGCAGTGAGTGTGAGCATTGGCTGTAGAGCAGTGAGTGTGAGCATTGGCTGTAGAGCAGTGAGTGTGAGCATTGGCTGTAGAGCAGTGAGTGTGAGCATTGGCTGTAGAGCAGTGAGTGTGAGCATTGGCTGTAGAGCAGTGAGTGTGAGCATTGGCTGTAGAGCAGTGAGTGTGAGCATTGGCTGCAGAGCAGTGAGTGTGAGCATTGGCTGCAGAGCAGTGAGTGTGAGCATTGGCTGCAGAGCAGTGAGTGTGAGCATTGGCTGCAGAACAGTGAGTGTGAGCATTGGCTGCAGAGCAGTGAGTGTGAGCATTGGCTGTAGAGCAGTGAGTGTGAGCATTGGCTGCAGAGCAGTGAGTGTGAGCATTGGCTGCAGAGCAGTGAGTGTGAGCATTGGCTGCAGAGCAGTGAGTGTGAGCATTGGCTGCAGAGCAGTGAGTGTGAGCATTGGCTGCAGAACAGTGAGTGTGAGCATTGGCTGCAGAGCAGTGAGTGTGAGCATTGGCTGTAGAGCAGTGAGTGTGAGCATTGGCTGCAGAGCAGTGAGTGTGAGCATTGGCTGCAGAGCAGTGAGTGTGAGCATTGGCTGTAGAGCAGTGAGTGTGAGCATTGGCTGCAGAGCAGTGAGTGTGAGCATTGGCTGCAGAGCACCGCTGCTGCCCTTTTCCCTTCACAGATGAGCGCAGGTTCACATTGTCTGGACGCGTCGTTGTGGACATCATGTCACTCGCTGCATGTTACTGCTTTGCTGATGAGCCATGTAAATATGTCAGCAGCGCCTGGATGATAAAGGCGTTGGTGGCTTCTCCTCCTCACGATCCCTCTGGAATATTATGTATCTGTTCATCCGATACATGACGTAGCCCCCCACAGCCTGTGCAGGAGCTCGGTGCCCCCCGGGTCTGGGAGGAAATTCATACAAATTGGAACTGTCTGTGATGTCAATATTCATTCATTGATTTTTCAGATGATTTGGAATCCAGACTGCGATCGGTTGATACTTTTGATTTGCATTATCTTTTAATACATCGTTGGGTTTTTTTATTTTTTTTTTTATAAATTACACAATTTACATCAGGAAAGATTTTTAACATGAACCTTTCATCGTCACAATCTGATAATTTACGTGTTCCTTTAATTTTTTGAGTATTGCCATTCTGACTATATATACACTATATAAATGGTAAGAATGGCATAAAAACAAAACAAGAGGCTCTTAGTCTCCTGCCGCTCCGGGGCCAGCCTCTTCCGGCTCGCTCTACTTGCTTTTTTATTCTCATACCATGGGACGTTATCTCTCAGCCAATCACAGACTCAGGAGGTCACTAATGTGGCCAGTGATTGGCTGGGCAGTCATTTCGGCAGGGATTGGTTACTTTGTTTCTTTTGCAAATTGGGATTCTGATCTGGCTTATATATCCTGAGTCATATTGCAAAGGATTGTTGAAAATCCACTTGTGACTTTTAGGATCGCTACTTCCAATAGGTGGCGCTGCGCTAGAGTTTGTCTCCTTTACTGGAGAGTCAATTTGTTTGTTTCTTTTGTCATTCTACCAGTCTTTTACATTGTATCGCTGGACAGCCCCTTTAATCAGCATAAAACATCAGCAGATCATTAGAAAGCTGATCTATTTTCATATCTGGGTCACCTGTGCTGACAATCAGCGCTGCAGCCAGTCCTGATACAGAAATGGGATAATTACCTTCACTTTCCCCCAGACATTCATTTACGTATTGATCATCAGGTGAAGCTTGCATTATTCCTTCCCTGTGCGATCTGATGGGCCTCATTTGCTATAAAATTCTAGTGGAGCTCAGGTGAAAAAAGTAGTAAAATGAAGAAAAAAAAAAATCACTTGTCAAAACCTGGCAGCGCCTCGCCTCTTACCCCTGGGGCCGTGAACAGTGAAGAAGTAAAGCCGCAATAATGAGGTCATAGCTGTCAGTGCAGGAGCGACGTTCGGTAATGAGCAGAGAGGGTTCTGGGATATTTTTAGAACCGTTTTGGAAATTAATGGTATATATTATGGGATGGCCATGTCTATATTTATATTCCTTCACCAGCAAGTTTTGTATATTAAATTGTACCTTCCAGGCAGATTTCAACAGTCTGGGATAGTGTATATTATTACAATGTATTTATAGGGTTAACAGTATCCAGTCTGGGCTGTAGAATATTTAGAGGCTTCATTTTTGTATCTAGCTGTGATCACTGCTGTAAAATATGTAGGAAACCTGGAAGGAAACTTGTCAAACTTTTACCCTTTCCCCCTTAAAACCACCACCAACTTATGAACATACACAATCATGTGAAGCCAAACGATCCCATTATTACTCCAAAATGCACAGCAATGTCACACGGTACAGGGGCAATGCACACAGCGATGTCACACGGTACAAGGATAATGCACACAGCGATGTCACACGGTACAGGGGCAATGCACACAGCGATGTCACACGGTACAAGGATAATGCACAAAGCGATGTCACAGTACAGGGATAATGCACACAGCGATGTCACACGGTACAGGGATAATGCACACAGCGATGTCACACGGTACAGGGGTAATGCACACAGCGATGTCACACGGTACAGGGATAATGCACACAGCGATGTCACACGGTACAGGGATAATGCACACAGCGATGTCACACTGTACAGGGATAATATACACAGCGATGTCACACGGTACAGGGGTAATGCACACAGCAATGTCACACTGTACAGGGATAATGCACACAGCGATGTCACAGTACAGGGATAATGCACACAGCGATGTCACACGGTACAGGGGTAATGCACACAGCGATGTCACAGTACAGGGATAATGCACACAGCGATGTCACACGGTACAGGGGTAATGCACACAGCAATGTCACACTGTACAGGGATAATGCACACAGCGATGTCACACGGTACAGGGATAATGCACACAGCGATGTCACACTGTACAGGGATAATGCACACAGCGATGTCACACGGTACAAGGATAATGCACACAGCGATGTCACACGGTACAGGGATAATGCACACAGCGATGTCACACGGTACAGGGATAATGCACACAGCGATGTCACACGGTACAGGGGTAATGCACACAGCGATGTCACACTGTACAGGGATAATGCACACAGCGATGTCACACGGTACAGGGGTAATGCACACAGCGATGTCACACTGTACAGGGATAATGCACACAGCGATGTCACACGGTACAAGGATAATGCACACAGCGATGTCACACAGTACAGGGATAATGCACACAGCGATGTCACACGGTACAGGGATAATGCACACAGCGATGTCACACGGTACAGGGGTAATGCACACAGCGATGTCACACGGTACAAGGATAATGCACACAGCGATGTCACACGGTACAGGGATAATGCACACAGCGATGTCACAGGGTACAGGGATAATGCACACAGCAATGTCACACGGTACAGGGATAATGCACACAGCGATGTCACAGTACAGGGATAATGCACACAGCGATGTCACACGGTACAGGGGTAATGCACACAGCAATGTCACACGGTACAGGGATAATGCACACAGCGATGTCACAGTACAGGGATAATGCACACAGCGATGTCACACGGTACAGGGGTAATGCACACAGCAATGTCACACTGTACAGGGATAATGCACACAGCGATGTCACACGGTACAAGGATAATGCACACAGCGATGTCACACGGTACAGGGATAATGCACACAGCGATGTCACACGGTACAGGGATAATGCACACAGCGATGTCACACGGTACAGGGGTAATGCACACAGCGATGTCACACTGTACAGGGATAATGCACACAGCGATGTCACACGGTACAGGGGTAATGCACACAGCGATGTCACACTGTACAGGGATAATGCACACAGCGATGTCACACGGTACAAGGATAATGCACACAGTGATGTCACACGGTACAGGGATAATGCACACAGCGATGTCACACGGTACAGGGATAATGCACACAGCGATGTCACACGGTACAGGGGTAATGCACACAGCGATGTCACACGGTACAAGGATAATGCACACAGCGATGTCACACGGTACAGGGATAATGCACACAGCGATGTCACAGGGTACAGGGATAATACACACAGCGATGTCACACGGTACAGGGATAATGCACACAGCGATGTCACACGGTACAGGGGTAATGCACACAGCGATGTCACAGAGTACAGGGATAATACACACAGTGATGTCACACGGTACAGGGGTAATGCACACAGCGATGTCACACGGTACAGGGATAATGCACACAGCAATGTCACAGGGTACAGGGATAATGCACACAGCGATGTCACACGGTACAGGGATAATGCACACAGCGATGTCACACGGTACAGGGATAATGCACACAGCGATGTCACAGGGTACAGGGATAATACACACAGCGATGTCACACGGTACAGGGATAATGCACACAGCGATGTCACACGGTACAGGGGTAATGCACACAGCAATGTCACACGGTACAGGGGTAATGCACACAGCAATGTCACACGGTACAGGGGTAATGCACACAGTGATGTCACAGTACAGGGATAATACACACAGCGATGTCACACGGTACAGGGATAATGCACACAGCGATGTCACACGGTACAGGGGTAATGCACACAGCGATGTCACAGAGTACAGGGATAATACACACAGCGATGTCACACGGTACAGGGGTAATGCACACAGTGATGTCACAGTACAGGGATAATACACACTGTGATGTCACAGTACAGGGATAATGCACACAGCGATGTCACAGAGTACAGGGATAATACACACAGCGATGTCACACGGTACAGGGATAATGCACACTGTGATGTCACAGTACAGGGGTAATGCACAAAGCGATGTCACACGGTACAGGGATAATGCACACAGCGATGTCACACGGTACAGGGATAATGCACACAGCGATGTCACACGGTACAGGGATAATGCACACAGCGATGTCACACGGTACAGGGGTAATGCACACAGCGATGTCACACGGTACAGGGATAATGCACACAGCGATGTCACACGGTACAGGGATAATGCACACAGCGATGTCACACGGTACAGGGATAATGCACACAGCGATGTCACACGGTACAGGGATAATGCACACAGCGATGTCACACGGTACAGGGGTAATGCACAAAGCGATGTCACACGGTACAGGGGTAATGCACACAGCGATGTCACACGGTACAGGGATAATGCACACAGCGATGTCACACGGTACAAGGATAATGCACACAGCGATGTCACACGGTACAGGGGTAATGCACACAGCGATGTCACACGGTACAGGGGTAATGCACACAGCGATGTCACACGGTACAGGGATAATACACACAGCGATGTCACACGGTACAGGGGTAATGCACACAGCGATGTCACACGGTACAGGGATAATACACACAGCGATGTCACACGGTACAGGGGTAATGCACACAGCGATGTCACACGGTACAGGGATAATGCACACAGCGATGTCACACGGTACAAGGATAATGCACACAGCGATGTCACACGGTACAGGGATAATGCACACAGCGATGTCACACGGTACAGGGGTAATGCACACAGCGATGTCACACGGTACAGGGGTAATGCACACAGCGATGTCACACGGTACAGGGGTAATGCACACAGCGATGTCACACGGTACAGGGATAATGCACACAGCGATGTCACACGGTACAGGGGTAATGCACAAAGCGATGTCACACGGTACAGGGATAATGCACACAGCGATGTCACACGGTACAGGGGTAATGCACACAGCGATGTCACACGGTACAGGGGTAATGCACACAGCGATGTCACACGGTACAGGGGTAATGCACACAGCGATGTCACAGGGTACAGGGATAATACACACAGCGATGTCACACGGTACAGGGATAATGCACACAGCGATGTCACACGGTACAGGGGTAATGCACACAGCGATGTCACAGGGTACAGGGATAATACACACAGCGATGTCACACGATACAGGGATAATGCACACAGTGATGTCACAGTACAGGGGTAATGCACAAAGCGATGTCACACGGTACAGGGATAATGCACACAGCGATGTCACACGGTACAGGGATAATGCACACAGCGATGTCACACGGTACAGGGATAATGCACACAGCGATGTCACACGGTACAGGGATAATGCACACAGCGATGTCACACGGTACAGGGATAATGCATACAGCGATGTCACACGGTACAGGGATAATGCACACAGCGATGTCACACGGTACAGGGATAATGCACACAGCGATGTCACACGGTACAGGGGTAATGCACACAGCGATGTCACACGGTACAGGGATAATGCACACTGTGATGTCACAGTACAGGGGTAATGCACACAGCGATGTCACACGGTACAGGGATAATGCACACAGCGATGTCACACGGTACAGGAATAATGCACACAGCGATGTCACACGGTACAGGGATAATGCACACAGCGATGTCACACGGTACAGGGATAATGCACACAGCGATGTCACACGGTACAGGGATAATGCACACAGCGATGTCACACGGTACAGGGATAATGCACACAGCGATGTCACACGGTACAGGGGTAATGCACACAGCGATGTCACACGGTACAGGGGTAATGCACACAGCGATGTCACACGGTACAGGGGTAATGCACACAGCGATGTCACACGGTACAGGGATAATACACACAGCGATGTCACATGGTACAGGGATAATGCACACAGCGATGTCACGCGGTACAAGGATAATGCACACGGCTGTGTTACATTGCCGGCATCTGCAGCAACCGGAGCTCTCTCCAATCACTGCAGATTTACCTATAATGCTGCTATCAATCTCTGACCACTGCTGTGGTAATGAGAGGCTGCGCCGCAGGCCCCGTGTCTACCATCTTAGTCTTCCCTCGAAGCACAGCCACACACGCTGAGCTTCATAAGAGAAACACAATTTCAGTATATACCACATTACCCCTGTACCGTGTGACATCGCTGTGTGCAATATCCCTGTACCGTGTGACATCGCTGTGTGCATTACCCCTGTACCGTGTGACATCGCTGTGTGCATTACCCCTGTACCGTGTGACATCGCTGTGTGCATTACCCCTGTACCGTGTGACATCGCTGTGTGCATTATCCCTGTACCGTGTGACATCGCTGTGTGCATTACCCCTGTACCGTGTGACATCGCTTTGTGCATTACCCCTGTACCGTGTGACATCGCTGTGTGCATTATCCCTGTACCGTGTGACATCGCTGTGTGCATTATCCCTGTACCGTGTGACATCGCTGTGATGATGGATGATAGGCCGGCACCTCCATTATTAGGATACACGTCTCTATGATCTGTAACTGTAGACAATTACCCTCGTCACTACGTATGGACATCCCGGTGCTCTATGGGAGTTTATAATACCGTACCATGCTGCATAACCATATGCAATATGCTGCCTGTGATAGTGGGGGGTCAATTATTTCACAAAATACAACCACTATATTCACAGGAGCCCATGGCATGCTATATTGCAATGCGTTGTTTGCCTCAGCATCCACACCATTACCACGGGCAGCCAAATACTGTGAGATCCCGGCGACCACCATGATAAGATACTGATGCCGAGCCATAGTAGATCAGAGGACGCCTTTATTAAAATCCTCTTTTTTTTTTTAATTAATGACTTAAAAACTCTTCATATGGGGCTGTCTTCAAGATGGTCTATTGGTGTTAACCCTTTCACGACTGGGCAATTTTTCACTTTTGCATTCCCTTTTTTTTTTCCCCTTTCAAGAGCTATAACGTTTCTTTGTTAATTTTTCCATCAACATACGAGTTGTATTTTTCAATGACACCACAAACAATGTAACCATACAACGTACTGAAGAGTGGGAAATAATTCCAAGTGGGATAAAGTGGTAAAATGAAAACATAAAAACCCTAAAAACACCACGTATACGTGTCCTGTCGGACAAGGCGGGGTCCGGTCACCATCTCTCTGCCATTTATATGCAGAAGATATTTTCAGGAAGGCTGGACTTACCGAAAATAGAAGGAATCAAAATTGCTGGAAGAATCAATGATCTTAAATATGCAGAAGATACAGCATTGATAGTAACAAGTGTAGATGGAATGAAGAATGTGTTACAGGGGTCAAGATGGAAGCTCCAACATCGGACTCCTGCTCCATACAAAAGACACAACGTCTCCAGCATAAAGCAACACATACAGCCTTTCTCCAGCAGAAGGGCAAACACCGGAAAACCAAACCCAGTCCGCACGATAGACCAGGCTCTCCCGCGCAGATACACGTGCGGCTATCTCTCAGGGTTAGGCTGGAGTCACATGAACA